>NC_141029.1:4577500-4737500 GCF_052040795.2 Danio rerio | reverse complement strand
CAGAACCTTTTTGCTTTATAAATCCAGTGCTCAGCATAATAGAGTACAGCTCATTTTGAAATAGGCTATGTATTTTGGTGCATTTAAACAAAACAGATTCATTAAACATACAACCAAAATATTTTGGTCACCAAACAAATTTAGAGATCCAAATATAATACATTTAAATTCAAGCAAATGTTGCTAAAGAACACTTAGAACCTATAAAATTAATAATAAATTAATTAATAACGACTAAAAAAATTGCTTCTCTTGATTTATCCTCTTTTTTTTTAGTGTATTTAATTTTTTTTTCTAAAGCATTTACAGTACATTTGGGTAAACTAGTGTTTGGACCATTATCATAAGTTATTTTGTTAGATTAGCTCCAGATTTGGCTTCAGTATCGACTAATCTAATGTATATGCACACATATATTATTGTTGAGCTTCCTATTAAAAATATGAATATAAAAGAGAGATTTGTGAGGCTTGTACTTACATATTCTGAGCACTGTATACACATTTTATAATAAATTGTAATGCATCTGCTTAACAAATACATGTGAAAAGCATAGTTCACCCAAAATTGAAAATTCTGTCATCATTTACTCATCCTTTAATTGTTCTAAACCAGTTTAAGTTTTTAAGTTTTTTAAGTTTAAGTTTTTATTATTATTATTACTATTGCTGTTAAACACAAAATAATAATATATATATATATACCGTGAAATTCTGATACCGTTACATCCCTAATATATATATATATATATATATATATATATATATATATATATATATATAAATATATATATATATATATATATATATATATATATATATATATATATATATATATTTTAGGGATGTAACGGTATCAGAATTTCACGGTACGATAATACCTCGGTATGGAAGGCACGGTACGGTATTTATTGAATAATTTACAGGAAAAACAAAACTAATAAAAAGACTCGAAAAAAGTGCTAAAAGTGTTTATTTACCTTAGCACTGAACATATCAATGACATACTTATTAGCCATCTATCTGTAAGTTTCAAAACAGGAACTTCAATTTTTTTAATTTAATACCAAAAAACTATTAAACCATATAAAAAAATAAAGTTTCAATTTAGTATTGTTGAAAACTCATCACATTCAACATTTAATCACTCACTCACTTAGATAGAGATGGGTTTTTTAAGGAAAATTATCATATAACTATAATCTGGTAAAAGCTGGGATCTCTGGGCATGTCCCCTGCAACAGAAAAAAAAACCTCTCATTTGGGACTGAGGTTTCTGGGACTGAGAGATAAGATTTAGCCAAGGTTGACAGCAGTGGGTAACGTTGTGCATTGTCTTTCCACCACTTGAGAGGACAAGCCATGAGTGAGATAGAGGTCTCTTTGCGGTACAAGTCAATGTCTGCATCAATCTAACAAGTGTGCTGTGTTCTGCAGTCCCCATGACTTATATTTCACCACAGTCTGGCAGTGCCTGCATACTGTTTTTTTCTTTGTCTGTCACCTTTTCTAATTTTTCGTATGTTTTTAGAAGGAAACCGAAATGCTTCCACACATTCGATCATTTCCAGCTCTTTTTCTTCCCCGCTACTAGCAACACACTCCATTTCCGCATTACTGGATCTGTAGTGACAACAGACCTCAAAGGATGATGGCCACGCCTAGGCTGATGGCAATTGTAGTTCCAGCTACCTCTTCTCTTCATTCGCCTAAGCAAACTTTTCTCAGAAATATAGTTTTGTTGAGTCATGCGCCTACGGTAATATTGAAAAAAATTACTATTGCGGTATGACGGTATTTACAATATTGTTACATCCCTAATATATATATATATATATATATATATATATATATATATATATATATATATATATATATATATATATATATATACTTTCATTCATTGTCAAGAGGGTGAGTTAATTAAGTTGTCCCTTTAAAATGTTTTGGGCATTTTAGTAGGCATAAATATCATAGTATGTACTCTATTGTAAAACTTAAAACTCAAGTAATGATTAAGATTTTATTAATGTTCTTAAGATATAATATTCAATTATTTGAATTGTTCAATTAATTGAATTGTCAATTGTCATTGAATTGCCTTAATCCTTTGTGCCATAGATTCAACAAGGTAATGGAAATATTCCTTAGAGATTTTGGTTCATATTGACATGATATCATCACGCAGTTGCTGCAGATTTGTCGGCTGCACATCTATGATGTAAATCTCCCGTTCCACCACATCCCAAAGGTGATCGATTGGATGGAAATCTGGTGAATGTGGAGGCCATTTGAGTACAGTGAACTCATTGTCATGCTCAAGAAACCAGTCTGAGATGATTCGCACCTTATGACATGGTGTTTTATCCTGCTGGAAGTAGCCATCAGAAGACATAAAGCTATGGACATGGTCGGCAACAATACTCAGGTAGGCTGTGGCATTGAAACAATGCTCAATTGGTACTAATGGGCCCAAGAAAATATATAATGTTGTATAATATAAAATAATACATAATAAAAGCATTGAGTTGCTGCCATGTGATTGGCTGATTAGAATTTTGTGTTAACAAGCAGTAGAACAGTTGTACCTAATAAAGTGGCCGGTTAGTGTATTTCATTGTGATATGTTTATATATAAGGTGTTTTTGGAGCTATTAAAAGCATCCTCAAAAGAATGAACTTTTAATTTGTTCAAGATGTCATCTCAATGGATGTACACTCTGCTTGTTGTCAGATGTGACCCGACGTGACATTTAAACCATATTAAGGAGGAGAGGATCAGCAAACGAACTGACAGGCCTTCTGTCTAAAGAGGGCCATTATTAAGACCCCAGTAAGACTCTTCTTCGTGTTTAGGCTTGTTTTTTGTTTCTTTAAATAACACTGCAAAATAACAGCTGAAGATTATCTCTCCAGAGGGAAAGACAGTAAAAGGCAGAGGGAGACATGATTAAGAATACATCGTCTGAACATTGTGCGTGTGTGTGTGTGTGTACACACATCTCCCTTAGGTACTGTGGTTTCATAAAACTGAGATGATTGTGCAAATGTAAGCAAAACCTAGACAGGTCAGTGTCTCATTTCTCTTTTTCTCCCGCTGATTTAAGAAATGTTTCCGCTCTTAATTGGGGTAGTGCCTGTGGTTTGGGTTGCAGAGAACAAAAAACCTCTTTTTAATGGTGGGTGTTAAAAGTTTGAGTCTTATTGGAAAGCCCGATTGTGAATACAACAAAATAATATGCCTAAACATTGACAAATGCATATGGAAAGTACAGTGGGTATGAAATAAGTATTGAACACGTCGTGATTTGATCTGAATTGTGATTTGCCCCCGAACCCAGGGGTGCCACTAGGGGGAGAATAGTTAGGACGATTCTAAGGGCCCACGCCATTTTGGCACCCCTTGAGTTATTATTAGGGGTCCTTCAGAAATACCAAACCACCCCCACCCTTTACTTTTGTCCCTGACACACAACACTATCCCATACAGCCTTGTTTTTCACTTTCATCTGCGTTCCTGCCCCACAAACCCACCCCCTCCCGCTTTTTACTTTCGTCTGCAAGCCTCGCAATACCCCCAGTTCTTCACTTTCGTCTGCGAGCCCCACCATACCTCCAGTTCTTCACTTTCATCTACAAGCCCCACCATACCCCGAGTACTTCACGTTCATCTGCGAGACCCACTATACCCCCCACGTTCTTCACTTTCATCGCCTGATCATTCCATATCAAACCTCCATTGTTTACATTCTGCCATCCTTTACAATCAACTGTAATCATATGTACCTCTCTGGTTCAGTCTTCTTCTGTGACAGGCTATTCTAGCAGCTTTATTAGATTAGAGCTGCTTATCTGCCTTCAGAACGCCCCGTGTCCGCAATCTGGGCGTCATCTTTGAGTCATTGAAACTCGACAAACAGATCAGTTCGGTTATTGGCTCCAGTTTTTATCAACTGCGTATGCTGTCTAAATTAAACACTTTTTAAATCCCACAGCTCAAGAGATGGCTGTCCACTCATTCATTACATCACGGTTAAAAAATAAAATAAAAATGACCACATATGACCACATTACCCCTTCTCTAAGAGGCCTTCATTGGCTGCCTGTGCAATTCAGAATTGATTTTAAAGTGCTTTTACTGGTTTATAAATCCCTCCATAATCTAACCCCATCCTATCTCTCAGAGCTGCTTCATCTTTACACTCCTGTGAGATCTCTTAGGTCAAGTGAGCAGAATCTTCTTTCAGTTCTACAGTCTAGGCTGAAGCGTAGAGGGGACAGAGCTTTCTCTGTGGCAGGTCCTCGGTTGTGGAACACCTTGCCCCGTCAGATTAGAATGGCTCCATCATTATCCATTTTTAAATCACTTCTTAAAACGTAACTTTTTAGCTTGGCTTTTTAAGATTATTTTAAAAGTTCGGTTTACTGCTATTTTTTTTTTAAATTTTACAGACATTTCTCTTGCCTTATGTCTATGCTTTTATTTTCTGTCTTTTTATTTTTATTTTTTTACCTTGTCTTATGTACAGCACTTTGGTCAGTCTTGTGACTGCTTTAAAATGAGCTTTATAAATAAATGAACTTGAACTTTATTTTCTTTTCCAAAACCAATTGTGAGTTTTCTTGGCTGTGTTTGGGATCATTGTCCTTCTGAAATCATCATTCTGGTAGTGTAGGTGTTGGGATTCATTCATTCATTCATTTTCTTGTCGGCTTAGTCCCTTTATTAATTCGGGGTCACCACAGCAGAATGAACCGCCAACTTTTCCAGCAAATTTTTACGCAGCGGATGCCCTTCCAGCCGCAACCCATCCCTGGGAAACATCCACACACACACTCATACACTACGGACAATTTAGCCTACCCAATTCACCTGAACCACATGTCTTTGGACTGTGGGGGAAACCGGAACAACCGGAGGAAACCCATGCGAAGGCAGGGAGAACATGCAAACTCCACACAGAAACGCCAACTGAGCTGAGGTTCGACCCAGCGACCTTCTTGCTGTGAGGCGACAGCACTACCTACTGCGCCACTGCCTCGCCCAGTGTTGGGCGTCTGAGCTTTCATTCTTCAGTTTATTACACATAGCTGTAACTCCTTTTAGACACTTTTTTTTCCTCTTTGTACTGTATGTATGGATTACTTTGGTTCCCAGTGGTGCTTAATTTGTGAACTGCGAAGTCCCGGAACAGATCGGGGTAATGGATCCAGCACGTTACCTGAGGATGTAGAGGCGCCGTGCATGAAAGTGGAGAGCGGGGGGTTGAGATGGCGAAACATTGGATGGCTGAGGGGTGTCGTGGACAAAAGTGAAGAGCAGGGGGATTTGTCTAGGATGAAAGTGCAGAGGGTGGGGGAGTCGTGGAAGAAAGTAAGAATGAAAAGCAGACAGCAGAGAAGGGTGGTTGAGGAGGGGGATCAGTAAAATAAGGTGCTGGATCCGGCTTGTTCTGGCACAAATTGAGCCCTGGTTCCCAGCAGACACACAACATCATAAGACCTTAATTTTAAGTGAGATTTAAGTTGCCATCGTCTAAGGATAATGTCATTTTGACATCCAATAATGAAGTTCATATTTGTTGATTTTAGATTGTGTTGGAAAGTGACCAAAATCCAACGTCAAGCCAAAATCTTATTGGCTTCAAACACTGATATTTATTCATCAAGTACGGCAACCAAATCTAACATCTGATAGACGTCATAGTGGTCATGTCCACATAACGTCAAGCTGTAACATCATTACACGTTGATATTTGGTAGTTGAAAAGCAACCAAAATGCAACATCTGTCCGATATTGGACATTGACATCAGCCTGATGTTGGGTTCTGACATCAACCCGATTTTCTTTACCAAACAAAATGCAACATCCTACGATGTTGGGGTACAATGTCAGTCTGATGTCTTGTTGATTTGTTGTGCCTGCTAGTTTGTTACCAACATCTGGTGAAATTTTCAAGTTAACAGTGTAGCGATCTGACTGGGTAAGGGTGCCAACTTATATATTCATAAGTAAAAAATAAAAAATAATATTTATAAAGTCAGTGCTACATGGGATACACTAGCAGTGCAATAACCCTAGTAACCCCTTATAGAGCTAAAGACAAAAAAAATCAGACAGAACTAAACCAGCTTAAATTGCATTCTAATATTATTCAATTAGGTGTCCTTACCACCTCAAAATAACACTATATACATGTTTACAACAGAAAAATTTTCAAACCCATTCCAACAAGCATATGAATATTTCAACACAAATCAAATGCACAAAACAAAATAATAATAATAATAATAAACAAAATAAAGAGGTACCTCGGTCTGCTTGAAATTAATTTGATCCATGCAAAAAAGATTAAACCACTGATTCACATCAATTTGTTAGAACAATACATTCATTACTGTCATACAGAAATTCAATATAAACAATTCAAACAGTTCAATGATTCACTCGGTTCAAACATTTCAATGATTCACTTGGTTCAAACAATTAAATGATTCACTTGGTTTAAACAATTCAATGATTCACTCAGTTCTAGTAATCAAGACGCTCAGTTTGTTTAAACAGTTCAATGATTCATTCGGTTCTAACTGAGATGCTCACAGTTCATCAAACAGTTCAATGATTCACTCGGTTCTAGTAATCAAGACGCTCAGTTTGTTTAAACAGTTCAATGATTCATTCGGTTCTAACTGAGATGCTCACAGTTCATCAAACAGTTCAATGATTCACTCGGTTTCCATAACTCAGATGCTCACAGTTTGTTCAAACAGTTCAATGATTCACTCGGTTCTAATAATCAAGACGCTCAGTTTGTTTAAACAGTTCAATGATTCATTCGGTTCTAGTAACTCAGATGCTCACAGTTTGTTCAAACAGTTCAATGATTCATTTGGTTCTAACTGAGATGCTCACAGTTCGTCAAACAGTTAAGAACCTTAAGAAACTTGTATTCTTATCCTCAGTAGGTATGTATGAAAATACACAAGTTGGTTGTAATCTGATCTAAGATGGGAAATAAGTAATAGTGGGTGAAGATTTGTTCATGCTACAGTGGATGCTGTCAAAAACAAAACAAACAAACAGGAAAGTAAATGATGCGAACACCTCTGCTGAATTTTGGAAACCCTGAAATGTTTTTACCCTCGTTTATCCCTCAATAACAGGTAGAGAACATATTGGAGTATCAACAAGGTAACCAATAAAAGTTCAAAGAAGAGTGAAATGAGTTTTCTATAGCATTTCCTCTTTGAGGATAAAAAAAACGTGACCCAGAAAGCTGTTATTGGTAATCAATATCTTCACAACACAACAACACATTCCAATATCTGTGAAATAGCGCTCCCAAACCATCTCGCAAGTCTCCGAGACGCACAAAAGAAGACTCTAATAAACCTTTTGTGATCTCAAAACGGAGGCGAACAACCTCATGCAATAACTCTGATGAGAGTGATTAAGGCCCACGGTGGGAAACGAGGGGATGATTATCTGGAGTGATTGGCTGAGTGACCCTGCATGGAAGTGCTGTGGGAGAATTAAACTCAGTCATTTTTGTGTCCCCTTTCCGCGCTGATTATATTAATAAGATAAATCCAAGACCCCCACCAGGCTTTAACCCGACTATTTTTATGAAATGGGTTACACAAATCTTTTGCCCCGGTCTCTAGCGAGCAGAGAACGTCTTTTAGAGAGGAGGTATAAGGGGTCGTTGCTCTCAAAGGATTTGTTCGGATCGGAAATAGATAGAAATGGGGCGGCAAATCGAAGTCAGAAATAAATAGAATTGGGGTATCCAATCAGAGTTTTCTGCCCTACAGTGCTGGAGACCTAATTAGGGGTGTTTGTGCTACCGACATAAATGATCTCTCAAATTATATGGCTTGACAAGTGAAGCGTTTAGATTCTTTTCCTAGTTGATGAAGCGATGAAGGAAAATCACACATGCATACACTCTTGTTTTGAAAAAAACCTCATTAAATTTACCTTTATTTCTTGCAGTTTTTTCAGTGTAGATTGTGTCAAATATTTTTAACAAGCCATTTTTTTTTAAATGTTGAAATATTTCAGCAATTCAGGCAGGCAGGAGAGTAGTGTAGAATGCTTCGTGTAGATTACTTTATTTTTCAGTTGTTCTTTCCATTACACTTCTGCTGCTTAAAGTTTTGATCCATTGAAGTTATTTTATGCATATGACTGTATATTTTCCTGTAAGGATAGTTTCGTTGGAAAAGATTGGGTGTGTACAACATTTTTAAATGAAATTGTACCACTATTTTGAGAACTCCGAAGCAAAGTTTACATCCTTTCAAACTTATGCACAATGTTGGGGAGTAACTAGTTCCATGTAACAGCGTTACGTAATTTTAATTAAAAAATAAAATTAACCTTTTTGTGTTGTGTTGGAAAGTGACCAAAATCCAACGTCAAGCCAAAATCTTATTGGCATCAAACACTGATATTTAT
Organism: Danio rerio; assembly: GCF_052040795.2. Taxonomy (NCBI): domain Eukaryota; kingdom Metazoa; phylum Chordata; class Actinopteri; order Cypriniformes; family Danionidae; genus Danio; species Danio rerio. The sequence continues at coordinate 4,729,039 of NC_141029.1, read as the reverse complement.
TCATCAAGTACGGCAACCAAAATCTAACATCTGATAGACGTCATAGTGGTCATGTCCACATAACGTCAAGCTGTAACATCATTACACGTTGATATTTGGTAGTTGAAAAGCAACCATGCAACATCTGTCCAACATTGGACATTGACGTCAGCCTGATGTTGGGTTCTGACATCAACCTGATTTTCATTTCCAAACAAAATGCAACATCCCACGATGTTGGGGTACAATGTCAGTCTGATGTCTTGTTGATTTGTTGTGCCTGCTGGTTTGTTACCAACATCTGGTGAAATTTTCAAGTTAACAGAAACTTGTATTCTTATCCTCTGTAGGTATGTATGAAAATACACAAGTTGGTTGTAATCTGAAACCTTTTTGGTCAATTATTGCCACCTCTCGCTCTGGTCAGTGATATCTCCGAACAGTTAGGCTAACACTAGAAATTTGCTTGATGAAAGATGACTGAGTGAGAGGAGGTCTATATACAGTTGAAGTTAGAATTATTAGCCCCCTTTAAATTTTTTTCTTCTTTTTAAAATATTTTCCAAATGATGTTTAACAGAGCAAGGGAATTTTCACAGTATGTCTGATAATATTTTTTTTTCTTCTGAAAAAGTCTTTTTTGTTTTATTTCAGCTAGAATAAAAGCAGTTTTACATTTTTTAAACACCATTTTAGGGACAAAATTATTAGCCCCTTTAAGCTTTATTTTTTTTCTCGATAGTCTACAAAACAAACCATCTTTATACAATAACTTGCCTAATCACCCTAACTCGCCTAGTTAACCTAATTAACCTAGTTAAGCCTTTAAATGTCACTTTAAGCTGTATAGAAGTGTCTTGAAAAATATTTAATAAAATATTATTTACTGCCATCATGGCAAAGATAAAATAAATCCATTATTAGAAATGAGTTATTAAAATTATTATGTGTAGAAATGTGTTGGAAAAATCTCACCATTAAACAAGCCATCTAATAATTCAGGGGGGCTAATAATTCTGACTTCAACTGTATATAGTTTACTGTAGTAAAGGCTTAAGTTTACTATGATAATTACTATTAGTTCATGATGGTTACTAATGAAACTACATTATGTGGTGTGATTTATTAATGAAGAGTTGTAAATATATATACAATATATTGCTTATTTTAAAATATTTCTCTCTACTATAAATTACTATAGTGTTTTAAATGTGACCTGGTTTTATTGGTTATTTTGTTTTCACTGTTATAGACTAAACCTTGTTTCTGTTTGGTCCAGCATAATGTTTACAGTAAATAGCTGATCTGAACAATTATGCCTCATATGTTTCATAGACAGTTTTATCGATCACTAAGATATGATTGACATGGATTTAAGTAGCTTTTATTTAAGAATGAAAGTTGCAAAAGCTAGCTTTGATGTATTTTTATTGCAAATCCCAAAAACCACCCGCACAACTAACTAACTACCATTTAGATTTTTTAAAAACAGTAAACGTTTTTTGTTCTAAGGTCTGGTTTTGTGGTGGCTGTGCTTTAAAATTAAATTCAAGTGATTTTGAAATTCTAACAGTAAACAGAGCTACTGTAAAGTCACGCCTGCTTGGTATTAATGCTTGAAAATGATTTAGTTGAAAATGTCCATTAGAAAAAAAGTAACTTAATTCCATAACTTAAAAGTAATCAGATGTAATCAGTTACTTTACTTTTATAAAGCAATTGAAAAGGTACACTACTTATTATTACATTTTAAATAGGGTCATTTGCAATCTGTAATCTATCACATTTAGTGATGGGAAGTTCGAATCATTTTACTGACTCGAATCTTTGAGTCTCGTTCATTAAGATGAACGAATCTTTTTTCGAGTCATTTCGTTCATTTGGTTCAATTTGCCATAATATTATCAAAATGTTACGAATTGCTTCCAAACACATCTACAACTAGCCCAAAAGGTTGATTGCACGACAAATAAGTCATAACTAGAATACTATAAGAAGGAGAAAATAATAATTCAAATTTTACCTGCTCTTTTGTCTATGAAGGCATTGTTGTCTCTTTGTTCAGCTCACCTCTTCATGTCTTCAAATGTCAGGGGTTCATTCACGTTACACTGACAGTCACATATAATCTTAACCCAATGCACAGTCTAAGCCAGTGTTGCCAGATTGGAAATGTCAAAAAATCGTACCAGAAGCTCAAACTTATCGTATTTGGAGGAAAATGATCATACACGAGTCAAACTGAGAGTATACAGCTATTATCTAGACACATAGCGTTTTGACACAACGTGCAAATTACCACAATACGTTAAAAAAAAAACTACAGTAGGTACCTTAGTGGGAAGGTTTAAACTCCACCTCTGAGTTGCTGTCATTGAATGTTGCATGTTGCCAGATGTTGAGGGATTTATTTTTCCGTACAAATTGGATGCTGTAATGGACTGCAAAATAGTGCTGGTTGGCTTGAAAGCAGTGCACACTCCGGTGTGCATGCTTTGTTTTGATGAGACTAACTTTGAAAAAAATACGTTCACAAGACGCATTTGAATGGGGAAAAACGAGAACATCAAGGGTAAACTCCCGTCCTTCTCACCTTCCTTTACAGCACGAATTGTTTTAACATTATTGCTTAAAAGATCGACCTCAAACTGAAAACTACTGACCTAACCACGGGCATGGCAGCAGGAGCGTTAACTCGTGAGAGAGAGCCATTCTCCACATTGATTGGCTGAGAAGAGGCATCGTAAGATGAGATAGAAAACGTGCCTAACTCCACCTACTCCTGACAGACAGCACAGAAAAGATGCAGCTAGATCAATAAGTGAAGAAGCCCGAAGATGACAATGAAGTTACTTTCAAATGCCATAAAATTCTGAAATTATCGTACAATATAGGATTTTTCTCATTGTTGATCGTACAGAGGTCGAAATTATCGTACAAATACGATAATTATCGTAAGTCTGGCAACACTGGTCTAAGCCAATAGGAGCCATGATCGTTCGTTCATCACGTGATAGAATGACTCAAACCCGAGGACTCGAGAGATGAACGGATCAAAAGTTTTTCCGGCTCTAAACGCGTATGATTGGCCCATGATGAACGAGTGACTCAGACCCGATAGAGGACTCGAGAGGTGAGCGGATCAATTCTTTTTCCGGCTCTAAACACATATGATTGGTTTCTGCCAATGTGATGAAGACTTGAAATTAATGATACTACCTGCACAAATGTGCGCACGCGCGGATGAACGAATCACTCCCTGAGAGGACTCGTAGTTCCCGAGTCATATTGAAGATTCGTTCAAAATGAACGAATCGTTCATGAATGACTCATCACTAATCACATTTTCAAAGTAACCTCCCCAATTCTGCTTATGCATGCATGTGAGGATTATATTGGCCTCGCACTGATGCGCTGTAGCGTCGTCAATGACATCAATAGCACTGAGCAGATATCTGCTGCAACAGTGCAAATGTACCGTAAAAACGGCTTGGCAAGCCACAAAACAACGGCAAGATCATCAACCAGGAAAGTGTGGCATTTCTCTCAAGCAATTCTTTCTTCGTTTAAATCTGTCTCCCTGGCAAATGTTTCATAAGGTATTTCTAATTAAATCATTATTTACAAAGCACCCCCGCATCTTTTGTAAGATATTCTCATTGCTGCTATGTTAACACTGAAAGTTTAAAAGGCATTAATTGCTCCTCGCTGATGAGAGATAATCTGCACTATTCAAATAATTGTTCTGCTGGAGCCGTGCTGGAAGAGTCCCTTGTCACAGCATTTGCAGGAGGCTGGCCATAAATAGCAAGATACTGTTCGCCATATGCTGCTGAGCACAGACGGGACCGCTTCAGTTCAGACTGTCCTAATGCGCCACTTAAGAGTCACTCTTAGAGATAACAGCAGTCAAATTTCATTTGTCCCAGGCTGTTTTTAGTGCATTACAAAAATCAAGATAAGGTGGGAAGGATGAGCAGGAAATGTCATTGTTTTCCTGTAGTTTATAGCATGTGTCTGTGCAGAATGTTGTGCTGTGTATGATGCACGGCCATAATATAGAGGTTCTTTTCTTGCTGCTTGTCATTATAAAATGCAATTGCTCTGTTCCCAACCCTCAAGTTAACAAACACAGGCCTGTCACGGATACACACCCAGGGCTACATATTTGGGAAACTATAAATAGGTGCCCTGGCATACATCTGGCTACATTTTAGCTATGGGGCTATGATGCCACTACCCAGCAAACAATTTTGTGTTTAATACACTGCAAAAAATGCTTTTCTTTCTTAGATGTTTTGTCTTGTTTCGAGTCCAAATATCAAAAAATTCTCAAATCAAGAAGAGTTTTCTAGATAAGCAAAACATATTGTCTTGTTTTGAGAAATAATATGCTAATATTAAGTGAGTTTTTCCTTAAAAACAAGCAAAATAATCTGCCAATGGGGTAAGCAAATTAATCTTATGTCAAAAGGAAAAACAAGATTAATTTAATTCTCCATGGTCATTAAAAATCCCAGGATGTTTAACCCCAGCATCCAAATTTGCCCACTGGCTTCTGTCCACCATGACCTCCTTACTCTTCCCAATTAATCAATTAAGTCTTCTCCCTACCAATCTTCTGATCTGGTAGGTTGGATGCTGCACACTGGTGGATGAGGAGATTCCCCCCAAAAATGTGTAAAGCGCTTTGAGTGCCCAGAAAAAGTGCTAGAAAAATGTAAAGCATTATTATTATCATGTTTATATAAATGTAAAAAATAATGCCATTTATTAAAAGTGTCACCGACTCTGTCCCAGTCATTCCCCTCGCTGGCCAGCAGAGGCCACCATCTCCTAGACTTCTAGCATTACATCATCCACTTATACTGATAGCGCACACACCTGAAAGCAATCCCGTTAACGACCCACGCTACCTGTTATAAGCCACGCTCTCACACTAGTTCAGTGCGAAGTCTTGTTTTGCCACGGCTAACATCTCTGAGCGTTATTCCCTTGCCTGATCTCCTGTGTATTACCCCTGCCTGTTTCTGACTCTGAGTTGCCTTCTGCCTGCCCCGAACCTTGCTTGTATCTGGACTCTGAACCACGCCGCCTGCCACTGATCCATGCCTGATATATCACTATGTGTCTGTCAGCCGCCAGCCCTTCGACCCTTATTGCATGCTGTTGATGTAAGTTCGCACGTTAGTGCGTATTGTATGATTGTGATTGAACTGTCTATCAAATACTGCAAATGGATCCCTCCATGTTAAGCCTGATTTATACTTCTGCGTCAGGTGACCGGCGTAACCCACGGCGCATGCAACGCGCGTGGCTGTGCATTTATACTTCTGCGCACTGTCTGTCAGTCTGCATTAACACTTCCGAAACGCTAGTTGGCAGTGAGGTGTAAATGTTCCTCTGTGTTGAGTTTCTTCGCTTCTGGTTTGCTTTTCCTGAACACTTCCTGGATGTACAAGTGACTCAAACTTGCTAATTTTGAGGCAGGAACCGGCGGACGTGCAACAACTTTAACTATGAGGTAAACACAAAACAGAACTTTCCATCCGGAGCCCCTTCATGGGACTCCACACTTGTAAACAATCGCGCGCGCCATTCGTGCAGCTCTCGGTCCCGCCCAGACTCGTCAGCGCTACCAAGCCGACCAATCACAGAGCTTGCGCTACGCGTTGTTGCGACGTGTAGTTACATTTTTTGAGAGGTGCACGTCAGTGACGGCGACGGCCACGGCGAAGGGCTATGCGTCAGTGCCGTAGCTAACGCCGGCGTTTGACGCAGAAGTATAAATCAGCCTTCAGGCTCCTCGTTACAAATAGCCACTTAAAAATTAGGCCTGAGGTGTTTATCAATAATGTTATGATTCCAACAGAACGTTTTGTAGCAATCTTTAAATCTGAAGAGCTCCTACAATTTTTCAGATGTACATATTATTTATATTCAATCATTCTCCAAAGGTCTGGAACAAAATAGTTTTCAATAAAAGCTGCGATGCTGTTATCACACTGCATTTTTTTAAAAAGTCTTTTGGTCTCACAAATACCTTGCTGGCATCAGCATCAGATCTTGTAGCGCTCCAGCAAGACGGCGTACGTTTCTTTTATTTAGAGTACACCATTAGCAGAGACTCAAGACAAACAGCCCCTCTTCTGCTCATTAAGGAAAGGAAGAGCTGCCGTTACACTGACCCACTCTCACCCAGAACTCATTAATAACCACTGACGCTTCCATGAGCTGAGGCTACTGCTCTTCTAATCTGACAACTCTCCATATTTAAGACTTAAGAAGACTGGCCACAGGAAAAGTTCATTATCTCTGAAAGAAAGGCCAAGAGAATCTGAATGCTAATTGGATATAGCTCTATAAATGAAATCAAACATTTTCCTTGACATTATCCAATTACGCAACAAGATAGTCTGAATAAATGTTGTAGTGCATGTGGACAGTTCTAGTGGTAAAAAAAATGGTGTGCAATTATTTTCTTTACAATAAAATGTTAACCTTTATAAGATATTAACCTTTTTAATACCAGACAGTATTGGTATATTTCAATAAGACATTTAATAGGAACTAGAACCTAAAGTTTATTGATAAGCTTTGATGTTGGCTTGAGAAAGCCAACGTCACTGCGCTAGGACTGGGAATGGCAGTTGGCAGGAAGCACGGCGGCGGTTGCTAAGTGGTTGCTAGGCAGTTGCTAAAACAATTATGGCATTGTTAGGTGGTTGCTAAGCAGTTGCTAAATGGCAATGCTCGTGTACACGTTTGATCAAATGCTAATACTTAGTAGGCATTTCTAGCATATGTTATTTCATTTAGATAATCATTCATAGCATGTAGCTAATCGTTATTAGCACTTGGCTTCTATTATCATTGTTACCATGCATAGTACACAGGAAGTCCCATTTGCTAGATTGAGTCAGGTCCCTACGATGTTCTGATGTAGAGATATCGCTATTTTTAAATGGTTGCTAGGTTGTACTGTTTTATTGCTATGGGGAGATTTGACAGGTTAGTGATGATACATCAAAGCTTCTTGACAATATGAGTGATCTAAATCAACCCCGATGTTTCTATGACAGTCTTTATGAGTGTCAAAAACTGGACTTGAACATTATGTATTCCTGGTGTTGGGTTGCGGCTGGAAGGGCATTCGCTGTGTAAAACAAATGCTGGATAAGTTGGCGGTTCATTCCGTTGTGGCGACCCCTGATTAATAAAGGGACTAAGGGAATGAACATTATGTAAAAATGGCTTGCCGTATTTTTTTGAAAATACATTGCTTAATAAAGTGTGAAAGTGATACATGCAAAAATGGTTTGCCATATCAGTAAAAATATGGAGTTTAAATCAAAAATGGCTTGCCATATTTTGAGAAAAATAATGCTTAAAAATTATTTATTGGAAAACTATAAGTCTGATAAACCTTAAAGATATAGCAACAAAATCTAACGCATCTAAATACAGCTTTTGGCCAAATTTGGGGCTTGTATAATTTTTTTATATGCCCGGATTATAAAAATTTAATATTTAACATTTTTTATAAAAAAAAAAACAATAAGTCTTACAGGCATGAGGAGATATAGCAACAATCTTGAACGCAGAAGGCACATTTTGACCGCATTTGGGCCTTGTGGCATGAACGGCCTAGGAGGAGATACGTTTGTTTTCAAGGACAGAGTAGTATAACAGTATGTTGGCTTTCTCAAGCCAACATAATTATTCCCTCTGTAATAAAAGAAAAACTGCGGCGTTTTCAGAAAAACTGCGGATATTCAGATTTTCATTTAGAAAAACAGTCATTTATCATGATCAGTTGATGAATGACAGAAAAATATTATGTCAAATAAAATAATTTTAAAAGCAAGGCTCCTTTTAAAACCTATTTTTCAGAGAAAAATCTTTTAACATTCAGTAGATTTTAAAAATATTTAGTAACTAAAGTAAATAAATTCGTATAGCTGGCAAGTGCTATTGACCTTACTCTAAAATGCGGAAGTGCTGTCACGTTAGCGTGATCAAAACAGGAACAAAAAGGTGCGGATCCAAGTGCAGGTTTATTTACAATCATGCAGCAAACAGAAAAGCAAGGTGTCCGGTGTTCAAAAATAACAAAGTAACAAATAAACAGCAAAAACAAGGTACTATGACAGAAACAGGAACAAGACTAAGGTAACAACAAACTCGATATACAAGACTTACTAGATACTGATGACAAGATAGACAAACGACGCAGTAACAAACAGAGGTGGAATGGTTGAATATATAGTCCAGGTAATCAACGAAGATTGGAGACAGCTGTGGTTGAAATCAGTGTAGATGACAGACCGGGTGTCTGCGCGAAAGAATGTATGGAAATGTAGTAATTTTGGGCGCTGTAGTTCCACTCATTGTCCATTGAACTATAGCGCCCTCAGGTGGTCACTGACAGTCGTGACAAGTGCGGCTGTTTTCGCGATTGTTTTAGAACTTCCAATTCAGTCGCGTATGGGAGAAATGACTAGGAATAATAAACGACAGAAAACGGTCAAACTACTTGCTCTACAAACAAATGTTTGCTTGCCTATACAGACAAAGTAGTAGAATAATATAATAAGATAATATCATTTCGCAACATCAAACAGCGAAACGAGCCGTTTTTAATGTCTAAAAGTGAATGGAAGGGAATGAGACCGGAAGTCTCAAACCAAAAAGATTGAAATGGCTTTGCCTGCTCAATGGCGAAGAATAAGGTGAATAAACCATTGAAAATCTAGATACAGTGGGTGACAGTTCAATAGGACCATTACCACCGCACTTGACACAATGGATTAAGAATGTGTTTTTAGGTGTGACAGCCTTTTGCGACTATGTTGCTTGGTCTCGATTTCTGCTGCAACATTTTGATGGTGGGGTCAGAATTTGCTGTCAACAGCTTGAAAGCGTGGGTCCATCCTGCTTTGTATCAACTGTTCAGGCTGGTGGTGGTGGTGTAATAGGGGAATATTTTCTTTGCACACTTTGGACCCATTAGTACCAAATGAGCATCGTGGCAATGCCACAACCTACCTAAGTAGTGTTGCTGACCATGTCCATCCTTTTGTGACCACCGTGTCTCCATCTTCTGATGGCTACTTCCAGTAGGACAACACGTCATCTCATAAAACGTGAATCATCTCAGACTGGTTTCTAGAACATGACAATGAGTTCACTGTACTCAAATGGCCTCCACAGACACCAGAGCTCAATCCAATAGAGCACCTTTGGGATGTGGTGGAACGGGAGATTCGCATCATGGATGTGAAGCTGACAAATCTGCAGCAACTGCGTGATGCTATCATGTCAATATGGAGCAAAATCTCTGAGGAATATTTCTAGTACCTTGTTGAATCTATGCCACGAAGGATTAAGGCAGTTCTGAAGGCAAAAAGGGGTCCAACCCAGTACTAGTACTTTTTACATTTTATTTTGGACTGGCATACACACAAAATAATGAATGAATACTAAATTTAAATACACACATAATAAATAAAACTTGCATTTGTTAGATTGGACTTGCGCAGTGGCACAGTAGATAGTGCTGTCGCCTCACAGCAAGAAGGTCGCTGGTTTAAGCCTCGGCTTGGTCAGTTGCCATTTCTGTGTGGAGTTTGCATGTTCTCTCCGTGTTTGCGTGGGTTTCCTCCAGGTGCTCCAGTATCCCACAAGTCCAAACACATGTGCTATAGGTGAATCGGGTAAGCTTAATTGTCCGTAGAGAATGTGTGTGAATGAGTGTGTATGGGTGTTTCCCAGTGATGGGTTGCAGCTGGAAGGGCATCAGCGTAAAACATATGCTGGATAAGTTGGCGGTTCATTCCGCTGTGGTGACCCCAGATTAATAAAGGGACTAAGCCGAAAAGAACATGAATGATTGGACTTCTGACCCAAAGTCACTGAGATACAAGCTTTGTTTCCAGAGATACAGTCTGTACCATTTACATTTCATAGAGATTTCTTTAGCCTGAATCTGAAAGGACACATCAATCCATATTTTTGGTGAGCAATCTGCCATAAAGACAACACACCTGTTATTTACTGCTATCAGTACTTCCAGTAGCTTTCAGTAGTCAGCTTCAGTGGTTTTAAAGGAAAGTGTCTAGCTTTAACAAACACAGATCAATAATCTATTTATGCATGAATGATGGGAGGAGCAGTTCATTTTCCCAGGTGTAGTGAAATGGAAAATTCCTTACACACACACACACACACACACAGCTATTTGTACAGCTATCTTTTTAGAGACTTATATGATCTAAGCATTTGAGTTTGTAGATTTACAATTTCCCTCACCAAAAATGTTTGCTTTTATTATTTTTGTGGTGATACTTGGTTCTCACAGCAATAGTTAGATTAGAGAGAGAGAGAGAGAGAGAGAGAGAGAGATCAGTTTTAGATTGCCAATATACTGTTTTTTTCCTATATAACACATACCAATGGGCGAAACAGTGGCGCAGTAGGTGGTGCTGTCACCTCACAGCATGAAGGTCGCTAAAGGCTGATTTATACTTCTGCGTCAAACGTCGGCGTATGCTACGGCGCTGACCCATAGCCCTTCGCCGTGGCCGTCGGCATCGCTGACGTGCACCTCCCAAAAATTGTAACTACGTCGCAACGACGCGTAGTGCAAGCTCTGTGATTAGTCGGCTTGGTAGCGCTGACGAGTCTGGGCGGGACTGAGAGCCGCGCGAATGGCGCGAGCTGGACGCGAGCCCAATGGAGCGATTGTTTACAAGTGTGGAGTCCCGTGAAGGAGCTCCTGATGCAAAGTTTTGTTTTGTGTTTACCTCATAGTTAAAGTTGTTGCACATCCGCCGGTTCCTGCCTCAAAATGAGCGAGTTTGAGCCACTTGTACATCCAGGAAGTGTTCAGGAAAAGCAAAACAGCAGAGAAGAAACTCGACACAGAGGAACATTTACACCTCACTGCCAACTAGTGTTTCGGAAGTGTTAATGCAGACCAACAGAGACAGCGCGCAGAAGTATCAATGCACAGCTACACGCGTTGCATGCGCCATGAATTACGTCGGTCACTTGACGCAAAAGTATAAACCAGGCTTCAGTCGCTGGTTCTAGCCCCTACTCAGTTGGCGTTTCTGTGTGGAGTTTGCATGTTCTCGCATGGGTTTCCTCCGGGTGCTCCGGTTTCCCTACAGTCCAAAGACATGCGGTACTGGTGAATTGGGTAGGCTAAATTGTCCGTAGTGTATGATTGTGTGTGTAAATGTGTGTGGGTGTTTCCCAGAGATGGGTTGCGGCTGGAAGGGCATCCGCTGCGTAAAAACTTGCTGGATAAGTTGGCGGTTCATTCCGCTGTGGCGACCCCGGATTAATAAAGGGACTGAGCCAACAAGAAAATGAATGAATAAATGAACACATACCAATGATTTATGAACACTAACATTTACGTCTCCATATAACAAACTTGCAAACGGCTCCCTGAAAGAATGGATGATTTCAGGTGTCCACTCCTTTTAGATAAGACCCGAAGAGCTTCTCTGTTTACATAAAGTGTTGAGAATTTTCAAAGTGCATCTACATCCTCCCACTGCCTCGTAAATCAGACTGTCAACACAAATCGAATTAGGCAGGTAGACTACAGCGATATGCCAGGCAGGTGGCTGGTCATCGCTCTCCTTTGATGGGTAAATTACATTTGACATCCACACAAACTATAAATAGACACGCACACACAAAACGAGATGTTTGATCTTAACAAAAGAAAGATAACCTTATAATGTAAATCAATTATTTGTGTTGTTGGACTGTTTTTGTGTAACCATAGTTTAATTTTAACGCAAGCTCATTCTAAGTATGTACTTCTATATACATTTCAGGAGAGAGAAAAATACGTCTCAGGAGGTTCCTTTTTTTGCAGTTTTTGTTTTCGGGAATCCACCAGAGGGCGCTGTGTGTGTTTTTTTAGATCACAAATTTCTCTCGCGAGTGCCGTTCATGCTTGCTGTTCTCACATAAATCCACCAGAGGCCGCTGTTGACTGACTGACCAATGGACTGATTCCAAGTGTATCTGTCTGCAGACTGCAAGAAGGGGGCGTAAGATGAAGGGGTGTAACTTGTTGTAAGAGGCGTAACTTGATGTTATCGACATTCCATTGAACCAACGAGATTTGTTGTTGGCAAGATGGCGAAAATACTTACCAGAGAACAGTTTCACCAAATGTTTTCATGAGTTTTCTCCAAATTTATCCACAACCTATTCCTTTGATATATTATTATATTCATCCATTTAGCAACTCATGCAACTCCACTCGCTGACGTTAGTCTACTCTGTCGCCCCTGTGGTTGCAAATAACAGTACAATGGCGAGCAAGTCAAGTATGAAAGCCTTCGCAACTCACAGCTCTACATTAATAATTGTGAGGGTTGGGTTAAGGTAGGTTTAGAAGTTAATAACTGTGATTGTTGGAGTAGGTGTAGAGGTTAATAACTGATGGTTGGGATTGGTGTAGACGTTAATAACTGTAATGGTTGGGGTTGGTGTAGACGTTAATAACTGTGATGGTTGGGGTAGGTGTAGAGGTTAATAACTGATGGTTGGGGTTGGTGTAGACGTTAATAACTGTGATGGTTGGGGTTGGTGTAGATGTTAATAACTGTGATGGTTGGGGTAGGTGTAGATGTTAATAACTGTGATGGTTGGGGTAGGTGTAGACGTTAATAACTGTGATGGTTGGGGTAGGTGTAGACGTTAATAACTGTGATGGTTGGGGTAGGTGTAGACGTTAATAACTGTGATGGTTGGGGTAGACGCAGACGTTATAACTGTGATGGTTGGGGTAGATGCAGATGTTAATAACTGTGATGGTTGGGGTTGGTGTAGATGTTAATAACTGTGATGGTTGGGGTAGGTGTAGAGGTTAATAACTGTGATGGTTGGGGTTGGTGTAGATGTTAATAACTGTGATGGTTGGGGTAGGTGTAGAGGTTAATAACTGTGATGGTTGGGGTAGGTGTAGAGGTTAATAACTGTGATGGTTGAGGTAGATGCAGACGTTAATAACTGTGATGGTTGGGGTAGATGCAGATGTTAATAACTGTGATGGTTGGGGTAGGTGTAGACGTTAATAACTGTGATGGTTGGGGTAGATGCAGACGTTATAACTGTGATGGTTGGGGTTGGTGTAGATGTTAATAACTGTGATGGATGGGGTAGGTGTAGAGGTTAATAACTGTGATGGTTGGGGTAGGTGTAGAGGTTAATAACTGTGATGGTTGAGGTAGATGCAGACGTTAATAACTGTGATGGTTGGGGTAGATGCAGATGTTAATAACTGTGATGGTTGGGGTTGGTGTAGATGTTAATAACTGTGATGGTTGGGGTAGGTGTAGACGTTAATAACTGTGATGGTTGGGGTAGATGCAGACGTTATAACTGTGATGGTTGGGGTAGATGCAGATGTTAATAACTGTGATGGTTGGGGTTGGTGTAGATGTTAATAACTGTGATGGTTGGGGTAGGTGTAGACGTTAATAACTGTGATGGTTGGGGTTGGTGTAGGGGTTAATAACTGATGGTTGGGGTAGGTGTAGACGTTAATAACTGTGATGGTTGGGGTAGGTGTAGACGTTAATAACTGTGATGGTTGGGGTAGATGCAGACGTTAATAACTGTGATGGTTGGGGTAGGTGTAGAGGTTAATAACTGTGATGGTTGGGGTAGGTGTAGACGTTAATAACTGTGATGGTTGGGGTAGATGCAGACGTTAATAACTGTGATGGTTGGGGTAGGTGTAGACGTTAATAACTGTGATGGTTGGGGTAGGTGTAGACGTTAATAACTGTGATGGTTGGGGTAGATGCAGACGTTAATAACTGTGATGGTTGGGGTAGGTGTAGAGGTTAATAACTGTGATGATTGGGGTAGATGCAGACGTTAATAACTGTGATGGTTGGGGTAGGTGTAGACGTTAATAACTGTGATGGTTGGGGTAGGTGTAGACGTTAATAACTGTGATGGTTGGGGTAGATGCAGACGTTAATAACTGTGATGGTTGGGGTAGGTGTAGAGGTTAATAACTGTGATGATTGGGGTAGATGCAGACGTTAATAACTGTGATGGTTGGGGTAGATGCAGACGTTAATAACTGTGATGGTTGGGGTAGGTGTAGACGTTAATAACTGTGATGGTTGGGGTAGGTGTAGACGTTAATAACTGTGATGGTTGGGGTAGATGCAGATGTTAATAACTGTGATGGTTGGGGTAGGTGTAGACGTTAATAACTGTGATGGTTGGGGTAGATGCAGACGTTAATAACTGTGATGGTAGGGCTTGGGGTAGATGCAGACGTTAATAACTGTGATAGTTGGGGTAGATGTAGAGGTTAATAACTGTGATGGTTGGGAGGGATGCAGATGTTAATAACTGTGATGGTTGGGGTTGGTGTAGACGTTAATAACTGTGATGGTTGGGGTAGATGCAGATGTTAATAACTGTGATGGTTGGGGTAGATGCAGACGTTAATAACTGTAATGGTTGGGGTAGGTGTAGACGTTAATAACTGTGATGGTTGGGTTAAGGGTTGGGATAGTTGTAGACGTTAATAACTATGATGGTTGGGTTTAGGGTTGGGGCAGGTGTTGACGTTAATAACTGTGATGGTTGGGTTTAGGGTTGGGGCAGGTGTTGACGTTAATAACTGTGATGGTTGGGTTTAGGGTTGGGGTAGTTGTAGACGTTAATAACTATGATGGTTGGGTTTAGGGTTGGGGCAGGTGTTGACGTTAATAACTGTGATGGTTGGGTTTAGGGTTGGGCTAGGTGTAGACATTAATAACTATGATGGTTGGGGTAGTTGTAGACGTTTATAACTGATATACAGCACCATCAAGTTGACAACATAGTTTTAACATGGCTCCATAACTCCAAGTTACATCTCTTACGTACTGCAAGTTACGCCCCTAAGGCCTCTTCATGTTACGCCCCTGTCTTGCAGTCTGCAGACAGACCCTACTCCCTCCCCCTTCCCTAAACGCAACCAATACTATTTTAAAAAGCACCTATTGACCTGCCCACCCCCTTCCCCAAACCAAACCCAACGCACTGTTTTGAAAAGCAATCCAGAAAAAGAAAAGCCCTCACCTGGTTTTTACAACGTTTTCAGATTTTACCACATTCTCACCCTGTTATTTACTTGTTTATTTATATATGGCTATTATTATTGTCTTACCTGCTTTCTGGAATTGTTCTTCACCAGATTGAAATCTGTCACTGCAATCAATCTCTGCGTCTCAAGTCCACCGACATACGTATCAAGCTACCTGACAAAGTGCTAACACTGGAAAAACTGTCCACATCCAGATAAGCCGTCAGCGGGCTCAAAAAGGATGGTGTAATACTGTCCTGTAGTGTTTGTGTTAAAGATGAAATGCAGCCATACGTAGCTCTGGCTACATAAGTTTCTATCTCCAGGAACATACACAGGGCTAAGCTTTCAGAATGAGCCAATGTTGTTTAATTTAGTTGCATTTGTTCTGTTGTTACATTCAATGTAAATATGTAGGTTGGTAGATACACATATAAGTCAACCTGATGATCAGTGTCATTTGGTGGAGTTCATGTATTTCAGTTGTAGGACATGAGAGTAGTCTTCATTAAAACAGCACAATTAGTGAATAAGCAGCATCTGTTTCTGTGTGCATTTCATTTACTCACTGAAAAAAAAATTATTTCTGCATAACAGCTGGAAAACAGCTTTCACAGCACTGACAACTCCTATTTATAAGTAACACATAATAAAAGATCTAATTGTTTCCCTCTTTATTATTTTATGTTTTTTTCTTCTTTTTAGTAATTTAAGGTTCCGTTTCGGCTTAGTCGTAGACCTCTGTCAGCACAGTTTTGAATTCCTATTTCTATTCGTCTATTACCATTATTTTATTTATTTATTTATTTATTTATTTATTTATTTATTTATTTATTTATTTATGTATTTATTTATTTAATTTACATATTTATTTATTTATTTATTTATTTATTTATTTATTTATTTATTTATTTATTCATTCATTTATTCATTCATTTATTTATTTGTTTGTTTGTTTGTTCGTTTTTAACTGGCTTAACTTTACCCTTACTTAAGATTAAATACAGATTTGGTTTATTGCCTCTTTTTGGCTTGGAAAATTGTTTTATGTATATGTATTTTTGTATGTATATATATAAATTTATTTTATTATTTTGTTTTAGTATGTCTTTGTCATTTACTCTTCAGTTTTTTTCTTTTTATTGTCACCTATGTTGTTGTTAGCACTATTATCAATATTATTATTTCACAACCTGTATATTGATTATTACATGTATATATATATGCACACTGCTATATGCTGATGATTGTCTATGGCATGCTTTTCTGTGTTAAAAAAATACAAAATAAAAGAAAAAATTGATGAATAAAAAAAGATCTAATTGTATTGGATCTGGCTGTGCAAACTGAGCCTTGCATACAGTCCCTTTTGCCCTTTTGCTCTTTGTGTACAGCTTGCACTGATGAATAAATGCCAATAGGGTAATGCTTGCTAAAAAATACACAAATAAGAATAAATAATAAATAATTAATAATAATTATTAATAATGATAATAAATAAATAAATGGATAAATATATATTTATGTAAACAACCGTTGTACAAAATTCAAATCAGGAAGATGTAAAAGTTATCTATTTTTGTTATTGCCTTTAACCATTAAGTATCTCGTAAGTATTAGCCCTTTAACTACCCCAAGAAAAGAAAATTTAATTTCATAACTCCTAGTTGTGTTGCTAGTTAACACACTCAATGTTTTTTTTTTCAACAAATCCCAGGATTTCTAAAATATTAACCTCTACCAAATGGTAGAAATGTCAGTTTATGGTAAAAGTACCTACCTAAAAGTACAACCCTAAACCCAAATATGAAGTGTACGACCAATTTATTATTTAAAAATATTCAAAATACAGCATTTTTGAATACTATTCATTCAATCATTTTTGGCTTAGTCCCTTTATTACGGGGGTCGCCACAGCGGAATGAACCGCTCGCAACCCATCTCTGGGAATTTTTGAATTCTAAATCATCTTTATTTTTGAAGAATGACAAAAAATATTGCAGATTCTCTTTTAACATGCTTTCTTGTTTTTGTTGTTTTGTTTTGATTTTTTACAACCAAAATCAAGTGTAGAAGTGCAACAGGATTATGTTTGTTTGATTTTTTTTTGTAAATCAATAATGCTATGTGTGTAAACCATTATTTAAAACAGTCATTCTTTAAATTACTTCATCAGTCTTTATTTAAAACAGTAAAAACATGGTCAAACGTTTGATAAGAGCAGGCAGTCTTCAAGTATGAGCATAGTTTCACGTGCACTGTATTACCTGCGTATATTTGCATTACACGGAAGGTAGGCTATGTGTACACAGCATGTTGATTTTTAATATCACACTGTGGGGTCAAATCCCTTGTAAGTGTAACTTCCTTAACCAATAAACGCGAATTGTGATTGTGAAGTTCCGCCCTCCACTGGTGAATGATACACACCGTGAGGAGCTTTTGGACGCTGCGAGAGAAACGCGCAGAAGAGACAAAGAACAGCCTCGCGCGCTCACGCTGAGGGTCTGAAGGACGCGACCTGCATGTCCCTGCAACCATTTGACAATTTTCCTTTAATTTTTATTTTCTATTGTTTATGAAACGAGAACGATGGGAACTACTACGGAGCGAACGAAGCATATTGTTCATCTGTATGACTGAGGCGCGTCCGGGTGAAATCATAATTATTAATTTGGGTTTTACGCAAACGCTGGCTCTGAAAAACAAAATCTGGTTAAGTTGACAAATTATCTACTTGCGAGCAAACAAAGACAGATTATAAACAAAAAAAACCGAAACGAAAATCATCACATTTTAGTATCAATCAGTAGTTGCGCCAATCGCTGGAGAAGTCGACCGCGCGCATCTGTGATCAGACTGCTCAGTTGTGATCAGCAATCAGCCACAACTTTGAGCTGGGTTTGTGAAACTCAAATGAACAGATGCGCGAAGACAGACCGTGTGTTTCAGGAGCAGAGCTGCTGGACAGCGCATGTGGACAGTTTCCTACATCTTCTTTCATCTCAGACAAGGAAACGTGTCATTTTCCGTAAATAAAAAGACGACTGTTTCAAGCCACGGTTTATCTTGAAATCGGATAACACAGGCGATGAAAAGAGAGAGGAAAGTCCTGCATGCTGAAATATAGGTAAGTTTTTGCTCCTGTCTTTTCTCGTCTTTCCGGTTTTCATTAAACCAAGGGCTAGTCTTTTAAACGCTTCTCTATAAACAAAACAAAACAAACTGTTTATTTATTCCCCAATTTCTATTTAACGAACAGTAGATTTTTTCAACACATTTCTAAAAATAATAAGTTTAATAACTCATCTCTAATAACTGATTTATTTTATCTTTGCCATGATGACAGTAAATAATATTTGACTAGATATTTTCAAAACACTTCTAAACAGCTTAAAGTGACATTTAAAGGCTTAACTAGGTTAATTAGGTTAACTAGGCAGGTTAGGGTAATTAGGCAAGTTATTGTATAATGATGGTTTGTTCTGTAGTCTCGGAAAAATATAGCTAAAAGGGGCAAATTATTTTGACCTTAAAATGATTCATCAAAAATTAAAAACTGCTTTTATTCTAGCCGAAATAAAACAAACAAGACTTTCTGCAGAAGAAACAATATTATCAGACATACTGTAAAAATGTCCTTGCTCTGTTAAACATCATTTGGGAAATATTTCTAAAAAAGTAAAAATAAAATGTATAAAAAACAATAGATAGATGGATGGATGGATGGATGGATGGATGGATGGATGGATGGATGCTAGATAGATAGATAGATAGATAGATAGATAGATAGATAGATAGATAGATAGATAGATAGATAGATAGATAGATCATGTTCCATGAAGATATTTTGCAAATGTCCTGCTGTAAATATTGGAGAATGAGGACAGTTTCAACGCTTTTTACATTCCCTTCAGTTTCACAGAGAAAGGTTTTTTGGAATTCAGATTTTTAATATAGTAAATCCACATCTATTAGACACTCACCCACATTGCTTTAAAATGTGTATATATGATAATATATGCAGAATTTAAGAACTTATTGAACAGACAAAGTCGAATGTCGCAACTGACCCTGAGCAGAGGGACAGTTACAACATTCATTAAAATGTAATAATGAAATAAATCTAAAACATCAGGTTGGATTTATTTTTATTTTTTGGTAAACAGGCTAAATGTAAATTGGTTAAATTGTTAAATGTGTTACGTTGGCCATAAAAATACAGACTATTAAAAAAACAAGCAGCAGCCAATTATCAGACCTTTAAAAAGCTGAACAAAAATATATATTTTACTGAAAATCTAGAAAGAATCTTTACTAAACTACTTCTTTTAGTACTACTTCAACTTTAAGTTGAATTAATCAATCAAAGAATTCATTTTTTTCAAATTAAATAACATTGAAACTGTGATCAAATGAAAATTGTACCTTGCTAATATGGCAAGCTTTTAAATGAATTATGAATGAACAGCATGTTGTGACTGTCCCAACTCTGTCAACCCTGAATAAACTGTTAATGCTATAGGGAGATACAATAGCTTTAACGCTTGACAGCTGAAAGCTAAGAAAACTGTGATTTAATTTATAAGAAATAATGTTTCACAAAAACAGATTAGAAAGTACATTTTCTAAACAATAAAAGAAAATACTTTTTTTTTTTTTTTTACCTAAAAATGAGTTTTATACTGAATGCTGATTTCTCTCGGATTGAAGGAGGGTCTGACTGAGAATATGTAATATGAATGTCAGCACACTAGCTCATTCCTGAACGAAGGAAGTTATATCAAAAATGCATTTGTGATTTTAAATTTCCTTTATATTTAGATTTATTTTAATCTTCAGTTTCCAGATATTTAAATAGTTGTATCCCTGCTAGACATGGGACAATAACCATAATAAGGTATACCGCGATTTGGAAAAGTCAAGGTTTGAACATTTTCTGCTTTACTGTTCCTAAGAAATGAGACACACTTTTTATTTACGATAATTTTTTTCATTTATTTTAGTTTTTTTAGTACAGCAGTATCTCCAGCAGAAAAGATATCCAAAGATGTCATTTTAAAATGTAAAGAAACCTGTGTTTTTGAAACAAACGAAGACAGCAGAAGTCATAGATTCATTTGATTTGTATAGCCTGACATGTTTACGGTTCCAATTTTTTAAAAATAATTCTGAAAGTAAAATATATTGCGCACAAAGGGGAAAAAATGGTGTTTTTTAGCCAGACATGTAAAAAGAATATATTTCAAAACAGTAATCACAATACAGTCAAACCGTGATATTTTTATCCAAGGTTATCACACCATTCGAATCGGTAACACACACTATAAATCATTTATTAAGCATTAGCAAATAATGAATTCATTATCTGTTAAGCATTAACTCTACATTAATAAACGTTAGTTAGCAGTTTATAACTGCAGCTACAAATGCTCTATTCTTGACTTATAAGCACCTATATAATGTGCTTAATAATTGTACTTTCATATTTAGTTAATGATTTTTTTCATTACTAAATTACTAAATCACATTATTTACAAACCAGTTGTATTTAAGAGTAGTTGAGGATTTTTAGGATCATTCAGAATGAGTTAGTAAATGATTAATAAACTAATAAAATCAACGTTTATGTCTCTTATTATTTAGTCATATATTAATAGTTAACTAATATGTTAATAAATGCTTTATTAACTCAACTTCATCTAGTTTTGTGACCTAATCTAAAGTGAGGACTATTTATGCTTTATAAATTCCTCATAAATGACAATTAAAGGCTCAGAATCAAATGAACAACAATCTTTGCAATCTTATCTAAAAAGTAAAATTACTGTAAAGTTTAAACATTGCTGAATAACAGGAGTGCCAAACTATGACATCCAACTGGATAAAACAACAACAACAATATAATAATTTAACAATATAATAAGATGTAATGTTTAAGCTCTACAGTGATTTTATTTTAGATAATGATGCAAAGATTTATTTTTCATTTGAAGTATGATTTCATTTGTGTATCTTTAAATGAATAGGAATGAATAATGTCAGATTTCCTGTTTAGAATTAAACTGAGCCTTTATTTGTCATTTATAGAGGATTTATAAAGCATAAATAGTCCTCACTTTAGATTAGGTCACAAAGCTAGATGAAGTTGAGTTAATAAAGCATTTATTAACATATTAGTTAACTATTAGTATAGGCCTGAATAATAAGACATATAAATGTTGATTTCAATAGTTTATTAATCATTTACTAATTCATTCTGAATGATCCTAAAACCCTCAACTACTCTTAAATACTAGAGGTTTGTAAATAATGCAATACTTAATTTAGTAATGAAAAATAAATCATTAAGTAAGTATGAAAATACAATTATTAAGCACATTATAAATATGTTTGTAAGTCAAGAATAGAACATTTGTAGCTGCAGTTATAAACTGCTTACTAATGCTTGTTAATGTAGAGCTAATGCTTAACAGATAATGAATTCACTATTTGCTAATGCTTAATAAATGATTTATAGTGTGTAATTATAAAGTGTTACCTCAGAATCTTATACCGCTGTCACGGTATGTTGACGGGACGGAGACAAAAAGGTGTAGGATCCAATTGTATTTAATGATGATGTAGTGCAGTAACAGAAAAAAAAACAGGAATGTCCAAAAATTCAAAGTAACAAAATAACAACAAACTAACAAAACAAAGAACTATGACTGAATAACTAGAACAAGGCTCAGGAACTATGGCAGGATACAAAACACTTCTTAGGAACAACATAAGACGAACAACAAACTGACAAACAATGGGTGAATGGTGTATAAATAGTCCATGAATCAACAGGAAAAACGGAGACAGTTGTGATGCAATCAGTATAAGTGGGTTCCGGGTGTGTGCGCACGAGGTATGTATGAACTTGTAGGTTGCGTCCGAAACCACCTACTACTCAGTAGGTACTGCATTTGAATGTAAACGTACTACTCGGCCGTTAGAAAAGTACGTTCTATACAGTATGAATGGAATTCGGACGTACTACATCCGCCATTTTGTCCTGGTCACGTGACCTACCTGCATCAGTTGCGTCGCTTTACTTCCATTCATGAATTTGCTCGCGGGGCATCATGGGATAGCGCAGCATGCATGGGATGCGCACTCCGGAATCTCGCCGGAAGTAGTAAGTCATCCGGGTACTTCTCGCATACTGATTTTCGAATTCTATGAATTGGGACATACTACTCGGCTCGCATACTGATTTTGGCGTACTATATAGTATGGAAGTATGCAGTTTCGGACGCAGCCGTAGTCTTTAGGAACTGTAGTTCGCTCACAGAGTTCATTAGTGAACTACAGTGCCCTCTGGTGGTTACAGAAAGTCATGACAACCGCCCCATGCCTAATCTCTGCCCAATCCTATCCTAACAAACTGTACATCAATGGAAACCTTATTTATGCAGCTTTCGTGTTTGACAATGTATAAATCTCAAAAACAAAAAAAATAACAATACACTCATGACTGGTTTTGTGGTCCAGGGCTAAATATATCATTCAAAAGCTTGTATAACATTCAACATACGGTACTTATGAGTTATACAGGATTATACAGTTATGCATTATATAGTTACACATTGGCTTTGGTCTACTCTTTTAATTGAGGGAAAGACAATGACAAGTCTAATAGGCTGCTCAAGATTTTTCTTTCTGTTTCTGCAGGATAAGATGTCTGCACTCCGTAAGAAATTTGGAAATGACTATCAGGTAGTGACCACTACCTCCTCCAGCCATCTGAAGGACAAGAGGAGGAAACGACAACGATTTGTGGATAAGAACGGACGATGTAACGTCCAACACGGAAACTTGGGCGGAGAGACCAGCAGATATCTCTCCGACTTGTTCACAACTTTAGTAGACCTTAAATGGAGGTGGAACCTTTTCATCTTCATCCTAACATACACAGTGGCCTGGTTATTCATGGCGTTTATGTGGTGGGTCATTGCATATATCAGAGGCGACCTGAACCGAACCCATGATGAGAAGTACACGCCATGCGTGGCCAACGTGTATAACTTTCCCTCTGCTTTCCTCTTTTTTATTGAGACGGAGGCCACTATAGGATATGGCCACAGATACATCACTGATAAATGTCCAGAAGGGATCATTCTCTTCTTATTTCAGTCCATCCTAGGCTCCATAGTGGATGCCTTTCTAATAGGCTGTATGTTCATAAAGATGTCTCAACCCAAGAAGAGGGCGGAAACTCTGATGTTCAGTGAAAATGCAGCCATTTCCATGCGTGACGGCAAACTCACGCTGATGTTCAGAGTGGGAAACCTGCGCAACAGCCACATGGTTTCAGCCCAAATCCGGTGTAAATTACTCAAGGTATGGAGCTGCCTTATTTAATAAGATTACATTGTGAAATTGCATGTAAATACATATACTCTTTTGTGCCATTTAAAAAAATGTTTTCATGCATGTCGCCTTGTTAATAGTGTCCTTTATGAACATTTTATTTTCCAGTTTTTTTATTTTATTTTTTTTTAGAAAATTGTATTTGAATATGTGGCAATTATAGTTGCTGGTGGGCAAATATGTTCAATGTAAAATTTGAATAGGAGGAGAAAATTTGGCATTCTCACTCAAAACAACTGCTTTCAACAGATCATTCAAAACCATTTGATATGAGCCCCCTGAAAATGATCTGCCATATAATTTCATTAATTTGAAAGCATGAAGTGATGAAACACACACAGTAGTTTCCCCTACAGACTACTGTGTGTCAAAAAGATAATTGAAAAATTGCAAACAGCTTAGTAATAAGTAAAGCTGCTGATTCTGTTTGTGGAGTTGTTTAATGATCTGATGAGCTGAGATTTTGAGAGATTTATTGAGGTTCCAGTTGAGTTCAAGACCATGTCCACACATGCACAGGAATTTTTCAGGAATTCTCAATTTTCCTTAAAAAAAAAAAAAAAAACACAGACCCTAGTGCTTTTAAAAATCTTCACCCTGGCAAGAGTTTTGAAAATGTGGTTTTCAGTGACCTGATATTGTGTTTTTGTGTAGAAAAAAAGCTGCAGTTCAATCCCATGTTTGTGTGGGAAGTAGGGCCTAAGGTTGTGACTGGATTTGGTTGTAGTTTTGTGTTTTTCTCAGTGATTCCGCTTTTTAACAGCAGGAGTTGATTATTCTCTGTTCACTCCGCACTTTAACTCTGCTCCAGTGTTATTTTAACTCTTTGGGGGAGTGGGGCCAGTGGGAGACATTTGAGAATTTTTACTGTATATTAAATTGTGTATTAAAAAAGGTTACTTTAAAGTTAAGATATCAGTTAAATAGTTATGTTTAGATAGGGTACTATGAAAGCAAAAATCATTATACAAGACCAATATCCTGGATTTATTAACTTATTAACACATTATTTCCCAATTTCACATTATTTATAAGGTATTTGCCCACCGGCAGCTATAGTTGCTGCTTGAAAAAGTGTATTCCAACACGCCCGAATTGCTTTTGCGTCCTGCGCTTTGCACTTTGCGCATGGATTGTCAAAATAGAGCCTACTGTCTGTAAACATGCTTTTTCTTCAAAATCCTCAATGATTTTCTGGTAAAACAAATTTCAAACATGAACAAAGCTTCCATGTGTGTTTCTAAGAACTGTTAATGTCTATGGGCCCTATCATACACCCAGCACAATAAACCGCAAGACATGTATGGTGCGATTTGTTGCTATTTTCAGACCAGGGCAACCCTGATTTTCACATTTTGCATCATGTTGTTTAAATAGTAAATCAATTTGCGTCACTTTGTGGACTCATGGGTGTGCTGGTCTAAAAAGGAGGTGTGTTAAGGCGCATTGTTGGTGCGTTGCTATTTTGGAAAACTTAAATGGACTGCGCCAAGTCCATCTCTGCAATTACACTTATGTAATGCTAGGAGGCAGTAGGTTTTCATGTTTCCTTGGTGTCCTCTATAATGCTACCTTAATGTCCAAGCTAAAACTCGCTCATTCAGAGGAGGGAACCGATGGACATGCAACCACATTAATCATAGGTAAACAACAGTTTGAACACAGTTTCCATCTAGAGCTACTTCACGGGACTCAACACTTGTAAACACTCACTCCAATGACTACTATTTTTCAGTTTATTCATGACAATTTGCATTTGTAGAATGTTATTATTATTAGCAGTATTATTTATTTTATGCATATTTATATTTGTTTCAATAAAAACAAGGTTTAATTTAATAAGAAAAGGATGTGTGTTTGGATGTAACCAAAATAAATATTTATATCATATTATTATCCATTTATTAGTCTGCAGGAAATTAGAACTGAATTTAAAAATAGTTTTGAAAAAAATCTTTGCACATAACAAACAAAATTAAATATGTAGGCTAATGGATGTCTTCAGTGGAGTGCGTACAACACAGTTTCCTAATCCATGAAAGGAAAGGAGTAAAGTAAAGAGTAAAAGTATAGTAACGAGAAAGTAAGGAGGCTGAATGGAGGAGGCTCATTCTTTATCCTCGTGCTGCAGATGGTCTGTTTAACTGTTTTCTCACTAGTGAAGCATTCAGTTTTTCCACTTACAAAGTCCGCCATGTAAATAGCAAATGCACCATGGCGTGAAGCAACTGACTCTTAAAGGGAGTGTAAGATGAGATTGGTTTAAAGCACGTTATGCTCAAAACACACCCAGAATTTATTAAGAGAACAAGAACAACCCTGCTGAGGCCATGCACTTAGACTTTGCACCTAGATAATTAAAATAGAGCTTTAAATGTATCAACTGAGTTTATAATGCAATAAAGACAATCTTCTCTAAAGCTTTTGCTAGACCAGTTTGGATTTGGTTATATCTTGTTGAATTTCTGGGTAAATGTATTTATTGTATATGTATTAGCTCAAGATGTTTTCATCATGTCGATGCTGGGTTTCACACAAGACCTTCATGTCATCCCAACGCAAACCGATTAAGTTAACTTAATTGTATTTACAATTTTAAGTTGAGTGCACATAAAACAATTAAGTTATTCCAAAAAACTCAATAATTGTATTGTTTCAGCTCTTTCTTAAAGGGTCATTAAACACCAAAACTCAATTTTTGAGCTGTTGACAGTCGTATATATTTCACATATATACACATATATTTCACTAAAAAGTGTAAATTGGTTGTTTTTGCGTTATTTCATGCAAAATCGTACTTCCAGTTTGAAAGGGCCATGAGATAATAGCGTGTATTCCAGCGTGCAGACTGGACGTCTGTGCCAGAGTGTGTCCTATTACGTCTTACAGTGTGCTGCATTGATGCATGAGTAAGGCTTGGTTCAAACCAATCAGCGCGCTCTATTGTGCAACTTCATTAATATTCATTAATGTTACAGTGTTTAGACGTGTTGGCAAAACAAGCGTGAAGTGTTGCTTTTATAGTTTGCTGCAGTTAAGTTTTGTTTTCATTTTCTCTCTGTGAGAGCTCAGCTGGAGTCATGCGTGGGTTACAGTGTATGCGACGCTCGACAACAATAACTTACGTGTCTAAGGAGGAACATTGTTTACCTGAGAGCTGTTCTCATCTGCAAACGCTGAGATCCGGATTCACTTGTAGTCTTCTCTTAATAAAGACGCGGCTCTAGTTGCTGGGGATTGTCCTGTCTCTACAGATTTGGTAAGTGAGGGACCAGTGCTCTTTGTTTATTCAGTTTGTTCGTATCGAACTAACTATTGCACCGAGTGTAAACATGTTAGCACCACAACCAAACTTTAACCTCGTGTAGGATTTATACCGCATTTTGTGACCGGAACAACACACGCTGCTTTCTGACGCTACCTGCTGTGTGCATCTAAGTTTCCGGGAAATGCTGAGGGTTTTTTCTCTCATTCGCCGTGCGGTATCAAACATTGCATGAAAAATACACACTTAGAGCAGTTCCTCGAATCAAATATCTCGTTTGTCGCAGTCAAAGTCCACCATTTAATAATTTGGCAAATAATTCAACTACAGATATTCATGTAAACACAGTCACTTTCTCCCATGTCTGTGTGTGTGTTTTGACTCTGAAACTTGCGTATGCCCAAATAGACACTACCACACCATCCCTCTTTTCTTCCTCCGACACTCCCCCCTAAACAGAGCTGTTCACGCCCACTTTTCTAACTTTTTCCAAAGTAGAGGTGTGAAAACACCCTTCTGAAACGTGGGGGTTTCATGGCCCTTTAAATAAGTAGTTTGAACAAGCAGCAAAAAAAGCACACAAATAGACGACTTAAAACAGCAATGTTGAATATGGGGGTTTAGAACTTTTTATATCCTTTTCTATGCCACTAAACTGAACTACCACCACCAACAGCTGGAGCTTCAGAAAAAGATTCTATAAAGAATTTGTATATTGTTTCAGTCTGAGGAAAGTTAAATCTTTTTGATTGCAACTGTACATCAAAATGTTGTTTGGAATGCTACATCTGGTCATTAGTTGTATTAAAATGTAATTTTCAACCTCTCTGCCCTTTTGATGACTGTCTACCCTCTCAGCTCAGTTCACGCTGCAGTGTTTAAAGCAATGTTTACACCCCTTTCTCTTCTTGCCCCTGCAGTCTCGTCAGACGCCTGAGGGCGAGTTCCTTCCCTTGGATCAGCTGGAGCTGGATGTTGGCTTCAGCACTGGAGCGGACCAGCTCTTTCTTGTGTCGCCACTCACAATCTGCCATGTGATTGACACTAAGAGCCCCTTCTATGAACTTTCACAACACTCCATGCAGACAGAACAGTTCGAAATTGTTGTGATTTTGGAGGGTATTGTTGAAACAACAGGTAAGTTTCCTTTCTGCTATTTCAATCCTTTTTTGCCATTTTCTAGTCAATAAGCTGCTGTAAGATTAAATAAACACTAGAATACACTATACTACTTTTACGCAGATTCTAAATCATGCTGTGTGAAATGGGTTCTGACTGAAAAACTCAACAACTATGATCAGAGACCAATAGACAGGGCATTGGGAAGTTTGGGGAGAAGTTATAGACTGCAATGGGAAGAAACCTAGACATATCTCCTGGAGTGACACAGAAACAGTGTCCACGTCTGTGTACCTGGCTGTATATCTTTTTAGAGAAAAGAAAGTGACACGCATTTATCATTTCACCACTTTCTGAGTGATTTGAAAGTCCGTTCTGAATGGACAGTGAAAATAAAAAGGGATATCAGACCTCATTTTCAGCTAAGTCAATGTAAATGGCACTAGTTAGATAACGTTTTCTTTCAAAAACAGATGTTTTAGATGCCATTTATCAAACTCAAGTTAACAAACTGATGCTTTCTCTATATTAGACTTGTCATGATACTGAATTTCGGTACTGAAATCCCAACATTTTAGCACTGTTGGGCTCGTTTTTAAACACAGCTGATTTGCCATAGTATTCACCAGTGCTCAACAGAAAGGACTGTGATTGGCCATGCAGGTCATCAGCACCTCACCTATTTTTATTGAGTAAAAATGAGCTTTAAAATGCTCCAATGTTCCTGTATCTTTGATTGCACTCGGTGAAGAGCAGTGGACTGATGAATTTCACGGCCAATCACAATCATTTTTGTTAAGCACTGGTGAATACTATGGTAAATCAGTGGTGTTTAAGAACGCGTTTAAATTGCCTAAATGTTAGAGGGAAATGGACGTTTTTAAAATGTTAGTAGTGAGACAACACTACAGAGGACTGCATTCGTTTTATCGCTCATCGTATTACATGGGCTAAAGGAGGGAAGTGTCCCTATGGTGTTTACTTGGTGCCATGAACTGAAACCTATGAAGAAGCTTAAGATTATTACTCATAAAGAGATTATGATTTTGTTTGATGCCTAATATGCTTTTAATCGTTTAAATTAAACTTAACTGAATGATATTAAAATGAAGTTTACACCATATCTGCACTTTGAAATCGCGGCAACAGCTGGAGGTTTGTAGTTCACAGCATGTTGTTGCAATGTTTACAGTGCTGATCCTATACTTGCGGGTTTCTTCCCACCGCAGACAAACTTTCCTTTTTTAAAATATACATTCAGAGATTGTAATCGATATGCTTAAGCTTTACAATAACAATAAACAGAAAGAAAGCAGAAACATTTATTTATTGACCTTCAACTCTCTAAGCAGAACACACAACGCTTGTTCCTGCATCTCCCCTCCTTAACATTCTTTTCTTTCTTTTTTGACCTTTTCCCAAACAATCTGGATTGCAAATTTACTTAAGGGTACCATTTTGCAGCCTCACGTGTGACTTATTTCATTATCACCCCATGTGTGAGGCAGAGATTTGTCAACAATTGTTTCTTTCAGAGTGTAACTGCAAATATGCCACAAAGAAAAGGCTCAGGGAATCAACCGGAGGATTGAATAGCTATTATTAATTTAACACTAGAACTACCGAGGCAGTCATTTTGACCCTTTCTAATTTTTGCAATTTAATTACTTATTAAATTAAACAGCCATATCTATAATTCGCTTTTTTATTTATATGTCTTTATATGACTTTTATTATATGACTTTATATGTGTGATTTTCCTTTTAACATTGCTATTTTATTAAAATGACAAAACACAAAAGTGTTATGATTATTTTAACACTGTAAAGTTAGCTATATATATATATATATATATATATATATATATATATATATATATATATATATATATATATATATATATATATATAAATAAATCAACACATTTATAATTCACAATCCAGATATGTTAACATTAATTAAAATAATAAGTTGTGATAACTAATCGGCACAATATTTTTTTGCAGTGTAACTAGAACTACTATACGTCATGGCCGCATACATTTCAGTTGTCTGCTACTTTTTCCTGTAAATAAATATGCATGCCTCTGTTGCCAAGCTACTTCCTGGTATCAAAACAACTTTCTGTTGGCAAAAACATAACTTTACTTCAGATATGTCTTTCAAAACAGCATATTCATTTTTTCTTTTGCCACAGGCTGGTTGGCTGGTTTTAGCTGGTTGACCAGCCTGGTTTTAGAGGGGTTTTGGCTATTTCCAGGCTGGTTTACAGCCATTTTCAGCCTGGTTTTAACTGGTCTGGCTGGAAAATGACCAGCTAAATCCAGCTAAAACCAGCTTGACCAGCCTGGTTTAAGCTGGACATAGCTGGTTTTGGCTGGACTCCCAGCTTGACTACGTTTTTCTTCAGTAGGGTTTGCAGTGTCTCAAAAACTAAAAGTTTCCAGAGAAAATTGTGTTGTGTACGAAGCCCACAGACTTTCAGAGTTTCGAACGTTTGGTATTTTAGAACATCTTATTCTCATTTATCGTTCATCCTCCACAAAATTAGCAGATGTTTTTATGTCTGTGCTCTTTTAATTCTTTGAAACTGAAGTCAAAATGGATATAATGCCCTGTTTTGTAATATATTTAGATTTAAAAAGCTATTTCCAGCATAAAGCTGCATGCACCAGAAAAAAGGGACATTGTAGCTGTTCACCTCCTGTTAAGACGAGTTTCTAAAACAGGAGGCATGGGGTATCTCACTGGCCCTGAAGTGAACACAATTGATTGCGTTCTATTGATCAGCAAATGAAGTGTGATTGTAAACATGCTGTTTGGGGACACTGGTAAAACCAGTCTCTAGCAGTGTGTATCCCTTAACACAAAAAGCAAGACAAACAGACAACAGGGGTCAGTAGTTTAAACACATGTTTAGGTCACAGTGTGCAGTGTGTTCTATAGTATTCCACCCTGATTTCTGTATGTAATTAATGCTTATTATGGCCATTCAGTTCACACTTTGCAAATACTTGACCTTTTTTAGGCGAAATCGATCATTTTAAAACTTGCTAATTGCAGATAACTATCACTATTCACAATTGGATACTGTTTGTTTGTGATATGTTTTATATTGGAACATGATCAAGGAGAAAACATTCATATCAGACATTTAGAGGTGGACATGTCATCCAAAAGTTTAGTTATTAGAAACATCTCAGCTTAATGATACTGCCTACATGTTTGCATATCTCACTAGAGCTGTTCTTTGTCATTCTGCTAAGAACACGACAGGAAGTCTCAGCTGCAGATCTCTTCCAATTTCTCATTATCTTCCTCCAAGAATGGAGAAATTGTTGGTAATTTGGCTCTAGGTGGGCAGTAACAGAGCCAGAATCTTGTTTTTGTCCAAAGTAGCTGAATTTTCATACACACACACACACATTTGTTTCACTATATTAGTAAGTGCATTGTATGTACATTATAGTTTTTATATAATGTATATATGATGTATTTGTTTCTGCTATATAAATATATATATATATATATATATATATATATATATATATATATATATATATATATATATATATATATATATATATTATGGAGTTTGCATGTTCTCCCTGCGTTCGCGTGGGCTTCCTCCAGGTGCTCCGGTTTCCCCCACAGTCCAAAAACAAGCAGTGCAGGTGAATTGGGTTGGCTAAATTGTCCGTAGTGTATGAGTGTGTGTGTGAATGAGTGTATTTGAATGTTTCCCAGAGATAGGTTGCGGCTGGAAGGGCATCCGATGCATAAAAATTTGCTGGATAAGTTGGCGGTTCAATCCGACCACGGATTAATAAAGGAACTAAGCCGACAAGAAAATGAATGAATGAATGAATATATATATATATATATATATATATATATATATATATATATATATATATATATATATATATATATATATATAAATTCAATTACATTTATTAGTAATATTATTTTACAAATTTTACTAGAGCCAACAACATGGTATCATATTAGAAGGGCAATTCAGTAATTGCTGCAGTATTTCAGTGGAGTTTAAATCTTCAGGATTTAATTATCTCCTTACCATTCTCCTGCTCTGATTTCTCTCTGCTGAGCTCAGTTTATAGTTTGGATTTCATATTTTTCTTGATTTTTTTTTACAATCATCCTATTCTACGAAGTAAGATTTTGTTTATCTGTTTAAGAGGAGTGTTTATTAAATTTGGTTTTTAAGTGTATTTATTATTGTCATAAAGTATACAAGTCGTTCAAGAATGCATTTATTTCAGACATTGCTGACTACATTTTCCAAAGTTAGCAATGCAGGTGAGCTAATCGCATCATTTAATATCACAAGAGCCTGTCCCTGAACTGAGAACAAATACAACTGAACAACATCAGCTGCTCAGCTGAGCCAATTATTCTCTCTCTCTCTCTCTCTCTCTCTCTCGCTCTCATCTCAGTGTCTTTAACAGTTACATATAGTACAGATAATGTTATATCAGAGGAATGTATTTTTACCAAAGATGTCTCAGTTATATTTCTACCAAAGATGTTAATTCTTCTCTTTCAAAAGAACGACAAAAGTTGCTCTTAAGTCTTTATGAACAACAGATGAAACATAAAGGATAAAAGCTTGTGTGCATCTCATCGCAGTCACTTCTAATTGGCCAGCTGCTGTTATTTAGTTGCTAAATTAGCATAGATAAAAGATTTTACTGTTCAATCTGCTTGATTAATCTAAAGGGGATACACGGTTTCCAGAAAATGTTTGTCATTATTTTTCAATAAGGGGGATGCCATCCCCCCATAACCCACTTAAATCAAGCTCTGTGAATATATTATTGCATATTGATGGAACAACATTATTTGTAAGTAAAAGAAGGACTTCTCACCAAACATGCAGAGTATACAAAACACATTTATTTCATCAATGCAGAATCCCAGTATATTAGACATCACTTCACAAGCATTTCTCCTGTAAGAGAGTCGTGTGGCATGAGCACAATACAATGTTAATAACTGATGAACAGTGCAAGTACCAAATCCCAAGACTCCAGTTTTCTGGTGGCTGTAACACTGTTTCTATGGCAACCCACTTTGTAAACCCCTCCCCCATCCATGTATGTTTCCATGCAGCTTCCTTTCCTACGTATGATTATTATGAGGCCATGAAAACTGTGTAACAAGTACTTTTTCCTCCGACAGACCGGACATGCATCAGAGGCATGCATCAGAGAGACCAGAGAAAGAGGTCAAAGTACTAAAAGGCTAAAAGTTTGCACTTATTAAAAATATATTCAGGTGAACAGATAAAGTGGCAAATTGATGTCCAGGAACTGACAAGTTGTTTTATGTCTGTGGTTTTACAATTTTAATAGAATAACAATGAGAGATTCTATAATCCATCAAACCTTACCTTTTTAAACACGGTAAACTGAGCTTTCAGTTCACTCACCAAACATTCCTGAATATCTAACACTTCAGCAAAGGCTTTAGAGGAATTAAGTATAACTACACACACATTGCAGTTTATTTAGATTTTGCTGTAAAATTGGCCCTTTTTATTTAAAATAATTAGGAATGTTAGTTGAACGCCTTTCTGAAAACTTTCTCTGTTTACTTTTTTGACTGTCTATATTTGTGCTGCTACTTAATATGTAATGTACTGTAACTACAGTATCTAAGGCTTTGAGTTTAAATATATTTTAGTATTTAAACTCTTTATAATATATTATGATTACCGGGAGATTATCACTCATTTACCAGCATGCGGGAGTCTCTGTGCATGATGTGCGGGAGACTACCGAAACTTCCAGGAGACTTGGGATGTCTGGAATGACCTCCCGCCCCACTCATAATTCTCTCTTCATATAGCCGTATGCCTATTACATATCCATAAAACACTGTGATATAGCCGGGCTCAGATCGTTTGCTTTCTCACTACAATTGATCCGCTCCAGAGTTCGTTTCAAACTAGCCGAGATCACCTCATTCAAGTGATCTGGTAACACTTTACAATAAGGTTCATTAGTTAATGCATTTACTAACATGAACTAATCATGAACAACACATGTACAGCATTTATTAATCATAATTGAACATTTACTAATGCAGTATTACTATTCAAGTCTGTGCTTGTTAACAGTAGTTAATACACCATGAGTTAACATGAACTAACAATGAACAACAGTATTTTCATTAACTAACGTTTAATAACATGAATATATACTGTGGTAAATGTTTTGTTCAATGTTTGTTCATGTTAGTAAATGCATTACTTAACATTAACTAATGAACATTATTGTAAAGTGTGACCAGTGATCTCAGAGCGATTGTTTTGGCGCGGATCCGAGCGCGATTGGTGGTTTCACGTATGCCAAACGAACCACGCTAACTAGGCAAACGAGACTGGTTCTGAAACAAAAGTGTAGGTGTGAAAGCACCGTAATATTCATGAACTGGTTTAGTGGTGAAGTCGGGTTATGTAGGGCCTTAAACATTAAACAAATATGTACAAATTTAATAATCCCAACTAAGCAGTTTGTATTTCTTTAATATTGAACAATAGTGAAATTGAACTGGTTTCTTATCAAGGGTTTTTATAGATTGTTTGTATAATGATTCAAGTGGCTTCAAAGTTTTAATGCTGGCTTGGGACCAGGTGGTTAAACAATAGTGATATGAGAAATGATCATGAAGTGATCATACATTAGGGAAAGTGTTCAGGTGGCTGTATTAATTGCTTTGAGAACACCGACCGCTGTTTGGAGAAGGTTAAGATTGATGTTAATCATATGTGAAGTTCATGTTAATATTGTTCTTGTTTTTCAATTAAATAAAAAAAAATGTATCCATAGATACAAGAAAGAGTATATTGGGTCTATGTCCTTTTTAGTTATATACACATGCTGTTTGTTGTTATTTTCCATTAAACTTATCCCAGCATTTTGTGTCCCTGTCCACATTATCATTTTCATGAAGAGGATTTCCTGCTTATTTTCTCTGCAAAGCCTATTGATGTTTTCTAGAAGGATGCAGCCTGCAGCAAAAAAATCCCTTCACAAAGAATAATCAAAATCCTCTCAAACGCACAGTGTAAATTTAGCCTTGCACTGAGATCAGTCTGATAAAGGCTCTCATAAATACAGACTGTAAGCTTTGAGCATTGCTCAGCTGTTTTGCAACCGGTGATAAGGAGTTCCATAAATGATGAAACCAGTGAACTAAATATAGCACATCTTGCTGGCAAAACCATATGCTGAATTATAGATGCCGAGATATGCTAGTGGCCATTGCCTGCTGTAAAACCTGAAGTGTCAGGTCAGGTCATTTATTATTTTTAGTGTATTAAATGCTTCAATCTTTGTGATCTAAATCTAAACTGATGTAATTTGAGTTTACAACACAAAAATGTACTGTATGACGTCATTTATAAAATGTTGTGCAGAAGTCATGATAAATTTGTACTAAGGTCATTCCGCAAAAGTGCGATTCAGAAAACGTGTGCACAAAAGCCCTGTCCTCCAGATGTGACATGTATAAAGAGATAATGAGCTTTAAATTGTGCGCAGCTGACTGCAGTCAGATCTCCGTCTTGTAAACGCCCTTAATTCATATCATTACCATACACAAGAGCACATGCCAATTTCTGGCTTATTATGCTTAAGAATGATGAGCACAAATTAATAATAATAATTAAAAGAAAAACTTTTCACAATCTGAAATTGACATCTTGCTGGCGAAGGTTGAAGCTTGTGCCG
This sequence comes from Danio rerio, assembly GCF_052040795.2. NCBI lineage: Eukaryota > Metazoa > Chordata > Actinopteri > Cypriniformes > Danionidae > Danio > Danio rerio. Next base: position 4,693,389 of record NC_141029.1, on the reverse strand, counting down.
GGACAATTTTTAGGAGTTTCAGTCATCTTATAAAAAACGAAGCCACCCTACTTTGAAAATAACTTGCAGCGGTCATACGGGTGCAGGGTTCACCAAACTTGTTCCTGGAGAGCCGGTGTCCTGCAGATTTTAGCTCCAACCCTAATCAAACACACCTGAACAAGCTAATTAAGGTCTTACTAGGTATACTCGAAACACCCAGACAGGTGTGTTGAGGCAAGTTGGACACTGGCCCTCCATGACCGAGATTGGTGACCCCTGCACTAGAGTTTGAGCAGGCAAAATTCTGTCGTACAACTCTGCGAAAAGGGGCGGTATTAAACATGATTTGACATTTAGCAGAGATAAGGTTTTCAAGATGAATGGCTCTGGCTTTAGGGGTCAAAAATGCCAAGAGTCTTGGTGTCGCCTCACAGAAAGAAGGTCGCTGGTTCGAACCTCGGCTCAGTTGGCGTTTCTGTGTGGAGTTTGCATGTTCTCCCTGCCTTCGCGTGGGTTTCCTCCGGGTCCTCCGGTTTCCCCCACTGTCCAAAGACATGCGGTACAGGTGAATTGGGTAGGCTAAATTGTCCGTGGTGTAATGTGAATGTGTGTGAATGTGTGTGTGGATATTTCCCAGACATGGGTTGCAGCTGGAAGGGCATCCGTTGCGTAAAAACTTGCTGGATAAGTTTGTGGTTAATTCCGCTGAGGCGACCCCAGATTAATAAAGGGACTAAGCTGACAAGAAAATGAATCTTGGTGTTGTTCTGGAGTCAGATATGAATTTTAATATTCATGTCAAATCAGTATACTAAATCAGCATACTATCATCTCAAAAACATTGCAGTAATAAGATGCTTTGTTTCCAGTGAAGACTTAGAAAAACGTGTTGATGCTTTTATCAGCAATAGGGTGGATTACTGTAATAGACTCCTCACTGGCTTTCCCCAAAAGACAGTCAGACTGTTGCAGCTCATACAGAACCCTGCAGCCAGGATTCTGACCAGAACCAGCAACTCAGAGCACATCACACCTGTCCTCAGGTCTTTACACTGGCTCCCAGTTACATTCAGATTTTTAAGTATTAATACTTGTTCATAAATCAATAAATGGCCTAGGACCTCAATACATGACAGATATGCTGACTGAATACAAACCAAACCGATCCCTCAGATCATTAGGATCAAGTAAATAAAAAATTCAAACAGTTCAGTCAAAGTAGAGTATTTCTTCATATTAGACAACGTGTTAGCATGCAATAATTAGCCATGCTGAAGAACAAACTGCTTTTAAATGACATGCCAATGAAGATAACTGATGTGTATGTTGTATATCTGTGTGTTGTTTCATACGTGAAATAGGCCTGGTAATCGAGTCTTTAGGGAATTCCCATGGATGAGCTAAATGGTGATGCATTATTTAAGAGTGTGGCACACAGCCCCATGTGAACCATGTGAGGGAAAAATATCTTAGAAAGTTCTGTCATACATCTATAAAAGAGAGAAAGAGGCTTTAAAACCTCTTTAATTTACATTAAGATTTCAAAAGGAAAAGTACAACACCAAGAACACCAAACATCACCATACAAAAATAGCATGTTCTCTTCACATAACATACACAAAGCTTCATTTCCACACCATTTTCATTTAAATTCAAGTAAATTCCCTCTAAGTTGATAAAATGTTTATTCCATTCTAATCCTTGACTTAATCAAGACAATACATTTTCCAGATCTCTGTCTTTTCTCCTTAAATAGCCATGTGTGTGTGTGTGTGTGAGAGAGAGAGAGAGAGAGAGAGAGAGAGACAGAGAGAGCAATAATTGGCAGCTGATGTTGTTCAGTCGTGTAAATGATTTGTTCTCATTTCAAGGTTAGGCTTGTGTGATTTTACATTCATGAATGATGCGATTATCTCACCTGCATTGCAAGCATCTGAAATACAGTCAGTAATGCTTTTAAAAAACAACATCCATTTTTAATATTTATATGGCAATAATGAATACATTTACAAACAAAAATTCTTAATGGTATTAAAGCGAAAAAACAAAAAAAAGTTTTTTTGTACAGGATAATTATGGAGAATCAAGAAAAATGTCTTTTGAAAAGTTTTTTTTTATATAGTAGGAGTGTGATATGGCTGTATATTAGCACTGGTGGGAAGCTAAAGCAGGTCGCACACCAGAAGCACCGCTCGGCGATGCTCCACGCAGCGCCATGCATTTTAGAATTCTAAACATAGGTTTCTATCAGGGTACACACACCCGCGCCGCAAGTCGGCTGCTGTCGACTCAGGATGCTGTTCATATTTCAGCCGCCCAACAGAGCCGCATCTGATTAGTTCATCATAGTTAATATCATGCAAATGTGCTCGAATGTGCCCTTGTGGCTTATGTATTCTGGGAATTCTGTATTCTTCGCCCTAAAGCTAAAGAGAATTGGAACACCCCTACAACTTCACGGGAGCGTGCAACATGAGGGGTGGGGGTACGGGGTAGAATTGGGACTGGACCTTAGTGTATTCTAATGTTTTACACAGTATTCCAGTGTCATTGAATGACAGATATGAAAAAATGTTGTGGGACTACTATACAGGAGTTATTATTATGGATTAAAGATAGCAAAATTTTGTGTTTTTTTTTTATAGTTTTTAAGCTTGATGGTAAAACACGAATGTCGTTATGAGTGTAATAAAACATGTGCTTGTTTGTTTTAAAAATCTGTAATAATGACAAAATATACAACCTTACTGCTGTTGTAGATGGTGTAGTCTAGGAAATTGTGAGTGTGGTCCTGAAAAGTCTCGGTTTTAAGGACTATGTAGCCCTTACCCTAAACCCTACACCTCCAAGCTCAAAAGAAGTGGGGCATCTCAACCCCTTCACTGTTGGGGTTTCTGAGGAAGGATGAGGGAGCGAGAACTCAAGTGCAGTATAAGATGGTTTATTAAAAATTAAAAGAAAACAAAAAGAAAACAAAAACCACCCGAGGGGGAAAAACATGACTAAAACACAAAAAGGCTATTAAACTTGGCTGGCCAGGGCTGAACAGGGGAAAACACAACAAGACTGGAGCAGGAACAAAGGGGAAGCATTGAGGACAAACTGGCACAGGACATCAGACAAGTGGGAGCTTTAAGCAGAAAGAATTAACAAACTAACAGGTGAACTGAATAAACTAATAATGGGATAAAAAAGTGGATGGGACTACACAATAGACAAGATAGCACATGACACGAAGACTACACAAACCATGTGCTCAAATAAAACGGGACTAGAACACGGAGCCAATGAGTAAACTCATTAACCACTTGTTCACATGAAACAACAGTAAAGCATGCAGCGCATGTAAACACAGCACCAACAGAACACAAGACACGAGCACACAATAAATGAAAACACTTACTGTGAACTCACACATGCAATACACATGTTAAATCCCAGTGCCAACCGAAAACAACTGGACCTAGACTCTGAGAATGAAACAGCATGCTGCAGACAAAACAAACACAAACAACAGATAGAGAGCTCGCATTCCGAGCATGCCAAGACTGCGCTCGTACTAAAAAACAAAACAAACACAAGAACGGAATAAAAGAGCTCGACCCGGGAAAACTCAAGCAAAGCACAACATACAAGACAGGACAGGACTAGTGTCTGGACTAGTCCAGAGACCAAAGTGACAGAATCTTGACATTCACGTGAACATGCACAACGAGAGGTAGGGCTAAGGGAAAGGGCTGAGAGGTAGAATTGGGATTGGGCCTTAATGTAGTACACTGAAAAAAATCAAAAAATTCTTTAAAAAAAAGGGGGGGGGGCATGTTGCCACGTCTATGGTTTTCCTATGGAATTCAGAAACTTTTGATCTGTGAGTATTTTTTTTCTTTTTATATCTAACATAGCCCTATTCCCCATACCCCCCACCACCCCTTTTTTATTTGCTATTTGGGCTTCTTTTGTTGTGAAACCTGGCAACCCTGAATAGGGCCCCATTGTTATGCTACACCTGTCAGACACCCCAAAAAGCAGAAAAGGAATGGTCATTTGCTCTTTTTTTCTAACCTCCCTTGCTGGACAACCTCATTTACTCTGTCTCTTTCAATCTATCCCAGTGACACTCTACATAGGAATGTTCTCTTTCTTCTTCAGCTCTACCTAAATGGAAAGCAAAACCTTTCTAGTGGAAAAAGTTTTGGTCGGGACGTGCAGGAATCAATAGCCTTTTTGAAATCAAGAAAGGTTTAGATGGATGGCGCAGTAGGTAAATCTGTCGCCTCACAGCAGGAAGGTCGCTGGTTCGAGCCTTGGCTGGGTCAGTTGGCGTTTCTCTGTGGAGTTTGCATGTTCTCCCTGCGTTTCCTCTGGGTGCTCTGGTTTCCCCCACAGTTCAAAGACATGTGGTTCAGGTGAATTGGGTAGGCTAAATTGTCCGTAGTGTATGAGTGTGTATGGATGTTTCCCAGAGATGGGTTGCAGCTGGAAGAGCATGCGCTGTGTAAAACATATGCTGGATAAATTGGTGGTTCATTCTGCTGTGAAGCCGAAAATAAAATAAATGAATGAAATGTTTAGATGTTCCTTTCTAATTTGTGATTTAAAGAAAGTATCTTAACATCAGTTTGAGTAATTTTAGTCTTAGTTTATATATTTCCAGGCCTGCCATGCTCAGTAGGACACAGTGATGTATTTATATCATGATTGTATCATAAAAATATATAAATTAATACATAAAATAAAAAATAGAATGGCATCCTGCAGCTCTGCTGAAGTGTGGGTCTGTATATTGTTAAAGGACATTTTTAATGGGACACATTAAGGACAGTCACATTTGAATAATCTCTTGAGAGCTGTTATATTAAGTCAAATGTAGATTCATCAAATGTCAAAGCTTTCACTATTAACAGTAATGTGATTGTCTGGGAATCGAGAGCATGGTAATCAATGCAGGGTTATAAACTGCTATCCTTCTCAGCAACAAAGAAGAAGCTTAAAGCGCCAGAGCAGCACTTCTCAATCCTTGTCCTCATGCCCAACCATGCTGCACATTTCATATGTTGCTCTTTTCCCTTCAGAGGTTCATTCAAATAAATTTAAACGTGCATTTTTTTTTCTTATTTACCACATGTACATTGAGATTACAAGAAACAAGATTATAAATATTTACCTTAAAGTTTTGTAAAAGCCTTTGAAAAGTCATGGAATTTTTGTAGTAGATATGTGTATGAACCCTGAAAGACATACAATTATCAAAACAGTTTGTAGCTCAATGTTGATTATCCCAACTTTTTCCAGCACACAGATCTTTGAATTTGAATTTATTTAATGAATGGGACAGCCCCTTGAGATGAATCATCTCATTTTAGAGGGGGTCCCTAAAAAGTTAATAAATCACACAGAGTACAACACCCCATAACGTACATATACTTAACAAGACAAACAAAACTAGCAGCACACTCCATCTAAAACACTCCTCACAATCTGAAGCCTAAATAAACAATAACAAATAAACAATTTGATATACCAATAAATGATAAAAATTTATTTTAATTTGATCTGGTTGTGAAAGGAAATTAAGAGGTTGTGAACATAGTTTCTTTGGAAGATGTAATATTATTACCTGCAGAATTAGAATCTATGCAACCTATGTAGGCTATGTTGAGGGGGTTATTACAGTGACACCCACCTTACTTAATGGTAATGTATTGGGTACTGTCATATGATGATGGAGTGTTCAGGCTGAGATGACCAATGAAATCACCGTATATTGCTATCCGTTGTTGCAGGAAAGTACTGAGTCCTTAATAATAAGCTATGATTGATGTGGTTTCATTCCACCCATTGATGACTGATGAGGTGCATTATTTGTTAGTGCAATTGTAAACTGAAGAGGTGGTAAATCATGCACAAAGACTGAACCCGTAGTCTGTCTGTGATTCTTAAATAGTTGGTGGCACAACCTGATTTTTCAGGTCACGCTCATAGGTCAGCATGTTTTTTGAACATCATAAACCTAACCCTACAATTAAGTTATACTAAAATCCGAGGGAAATATTAGGTGCCTAGTTACTATGTCAAAGCACCGTACCCTGACATAAAGTGTAAATATTTTGTAACTAAAATCTGACTGGTTGATTGTAATGCTGTTTCAGGGTCAACAGAGATGTTGATCCAGGAACACATTGCAGAGTGGCCGGTTGGTGAGTGCCATGAGTGAGGTGCCATCAGGTGCCACACTTGGAAAAAATCAAAGCAAAACAAAACAAATAAAATGTTTGTTTTTTTTCTTAGGTAGGACATAAAACTTGTCAGCTAGTGTAATGGAGGCCAGCTAGTAAGAGCTGTGCAGGTAAACATCACTCCACTGACCTCTAAAGGAGCTCTAGCGACAAATGCTAGAGGCCATGGTCTTTAGCCTCCTTGGTAGAGCACACGACTCCCATGAGGAAAGTCGCTGGTTCGATACCAGCTCGGAGCGGATTGGGTGGCATAAGACTGGCGGGGTTACATTGGTGCCTTGACCCAGATGGGAATAAGGTTTAAGGGGGGTGAGTGTAACAGAGGCCAGCTAGTGTGTGCTGTGCAGTGCAGGTAAACCTCACTCCTCTACCAGCTCGGAGCGGGTTGGGTGGCATAAGAACGGCGGGGTTACACTACGTCTTTTTACGACATGATTTTTGGAGCATTTACCCTATAAAACATAGAATACCATAAATAATTGTCTGTAATACAATAGTGTCTAAGAATTCTAGATTGCACTTGTGGGATTTATATGCTTTAATGCGTCTTAAAACTGCTTCCTGTGAAATAATTCTTTTTTTTAAATCTCATTAGACTCATTAAGCCAACAATCATTTCAATACATGCAAAGATTTTTTACATTCAGAGACTAGTTCATTCATTTTCTTTTTGGCTTAGTCCCTTTATGAATCTGGGGTTGCCAACTGTAATAATCTAATCTTCCCAAGTCTTAACTGTTTTTGTGGGTAACAACAGAGGGGGCACACACTTATAACACTGCACGCCACAATCTTACACAGCCATAGATATGTTCTTGGAATGAGGTCATGCACTATTCACAAGCTCTGTGACCTTATGTTTGACTCCAAAACACGTATCACAAAGATTGCGACTGTCATCCAGAGGTAGGAGTCGCCATACTCAGGACTGCTATTTTAGAGAAAACTGTTCTTTATTGAATTGTGCGTGTGTGTGTGTGTGTGTGTGTGAGAGTGAGTGGCTGCACCTGTGGATTGCACTTGCCAATTTCATAGCCATTTCATTGGCACTTTGTCATAGAAATCCCTTAATGGGAGACAATCTGAAAGAGAATCACTGTTTAAAAGCAAATTGATTATTTTCTTTTAGGTTTTAGCGATAACATTGTATTAATAAATTATATGTTAATAAATAATATACTTCCCTCTGGCCATGCAACAGCCTATGAGGTATGCTTCTTTGGGGTTTCTCCACACCGCAACTCTGTCATATGTGGGAAAGACAGTGAAGGTGACGTCATCAGAGAATAATGCATGTTTCACATTGCCCAAGACTTCAGTGGAGTGTGTTTACCACTGTTTCTTTGATCCACGAATGTAAAGAATTAAAGTAAAGAGTAAAAGGAAATAAAAGAGGAAGCAAAGAGGCCACAGAAGGAGGCTCATTGTTTATCTACATGTAGATGCATTGTTTAACTGTTTTCTCTCTAATGAAGGGAATGGGAGATGAGACTCTGATTGGTTTAATGCATGTTATGCTCAAAACACACCCATAACGCATTAAGAGAATAAGAACAACCCTCACAGACCTTGCGCCAGCACTAAGACTGTATTTTTCTGTCTTTAAAATAGCAAAAGTGGATTTGGACATGCCCTTAACAGTTTTGTGCCATGTGCTTTAGACTTTTCACTTAGATCAGGGGTCACCAATCTCGGTCCTGGAAGGCTGGTTGTTTCAAGTATACCTAGTAAGACGTTGATTAGCTTGTTCAGGTGTGTTTGATTAGGGTTGGAGCTGAAAACCTGTTGGACACCGGCCCTTGAAGAACAAGTGGTGACCCCTGGCTTAGATCGTTAAAATAGAGCCCATTATGTTTTGTCTATTTTCATTTTTTACAATTATTAACAATCATTTTACTTATATTGTAAAAAATAAATAGCTGATATTGTCCAATATGTGTACGAACATGTATTTCATCATTTACACAGCTTAATAATCATAATTTTATTTGTTTTATGGTAGGCGATGAATGCCACCATGTTTAGTTTAGATGTTTGAATGCATTGTTTAAATATTGTATTTGAACGTCTGTTACCTAAAATAAATGTTATTTGAAAACTAATAAATAGGGATTTAAAAAAGCACAGTGTATCTCTTTCTAAGCTTCAGTGCAACGAAGATTTAAATTTTAGCAGTTGATGACGTGCGTTCTAAATGTTCTAATCACCCTGGTATGATCATATGATTCAGGGACCAGCTAAGGGTGATCACACTGGTGTGATCATACACGTGAAAGGGTTCATATTAATAGCATTGAGGGAAAATTTGTTTATGTGCCTCTACGGTGGCTCTCTAGACAATGAAAAAAGCAAAGTAGGTCTTAAAAGGATCACCAGACATATCTGCTCCGAACTGGCAATAGCACTGGCTCCAAACTAGCACCTGGTTTGTGCTGGTGAAAAAAGGTATTGATCACTTCCTTGGGTGTCTTCTGTCTGCCTAGTGACTGTAGCTTTGTTGCTAAATGGCTAACGTGGATTTTATAGAGAGAATAACCAACACAATCTCATGGCAATTCGTAACTTTTTCATTTAGTGGCTAATTTGTAAGAATTCGTACAATCTTATTCGTACATTTTAGAATGATTTGCTCATCCCCTAATAACGGTTGGGTTTAGGGGTGGGATTAGGTGCCATGCCTCCTTTTTAAAAATCGTACAATTTCGTACGACTGAACTCTTACGAATTCGTACGAATTAGCCACTAAACTGCCAAAACATAAAATACTTACGTTTTCCCGCGAGATCAGGCTGAAATAACCGTTTATGGGCTTTATGAAGGCTGAAAAACAGCATCGATTTGTTTGAAGCCGTGTCTGAGTCCTCTAGATCATTTCAGAGGTGCACCCAGCTCTGTGAGCTCATAAACCCCTCCAGAGACTTAACCTGGAGGATGGAGGCTTTTAGCGGTGCTTCTGACTGAGCCAAGCCCAGTTTGTTTAACTGTTGTCTGTGTCGGCAGGAGAATTTTCCCCCGGGACACCAACAACAGGCTCTACGTCATAATCACGGCCACACAAGAGCAAACGCTCCTGATTAGTTAATGTGGCGTGAATGTCCGCTGAAGTTAAGATTTTTAAACTTGAGCGATTTGCACGAAACATCCTCAATTTGTGCCGTTTTATTCGCGTGAATCGAGTCATTCGTGCTGCATGATGTCTATTCCCGTCTTTGCATTGGCTTAACATTTAAATCACTCGCGCTTTATGAATTCCTCCGCGTCTGGTGTGAACTCAGCATTACAATATGTCATAGACTTTCAGTGTTAGTGTGCAGGTGTTCATGAGCAGTGGTTTTTGTGGCTGCATGGTATTATCATTGTCCTTGTGGGAAGTGTCAACCACATGTCCACTTAGGTGCCGACATGTCCTGTGGTCATTCCAGCACTCACCTGGTGTGTGTGCCATTTAGGTTGAGTTCAGTGGCACACAAGAGAGATGGATGATGCAGGGAAAAGATATTGTCCTTTAACACTTTTGCAACAAACAAGTTTGTTTTGGTGGAAGCTGACATATGTAAATATAGCTGGCTTTGATTCGAGAAGAGACATTAGTTGTTGTAGACATTAAGTCCAGTTCATGTCTATTATTTTTTGTTGTAAAATTATTATTATTTTAATCACATTTTTGCAACATGTGGCCAATTCCTTCAAACATTGACAAAGAACGCGAATTCCACCATCTGATGGAAATAAGGAAAAAAAAAAACTTGAGAGAAACCAGGCTCAGTCAGGGGACAAGTCAAACAAATGAAGAGGCAGAGCTGGGTCCTCATTTATAAAATGTGTGCATGCTCATATTCGATCTTATGCTGTGTTCACACCAGACACGGTACGCATGGATAAATCATGCTATACGCGTGTAAATAGATGTGTGAACATTTTGAGTTTACTCGCTTCATTTGCCCGTCAAATCTGCTACATTCGCGCATCAAATCCGCTTCACAATAGATGCGGATTCGTGTCATGGCCTGGGCTTCTGTCTGCCTGGTGACTCTAGCTTTGTTGCTAAATGGCTAACATGGATTTTATTGAGGGAATAACTGTGCTTTATGAAGGCTGAAAATCGATTAATTTCCAAGTCTGAGTCCACTACATCTTTTCAGAGGTGTACCCAGCTCTGTGAGCCCATAAACTCCTCCAAAAACTGAACCTGGATGTTGGAAGCTTTCAGCGGTTCTTCTGACTAAGCCAAGCCCAGTTTAATCAACTGTTGTCCGGTGTCGGCAGGAGGATTTCCTCCCGGGACACCAACAACAGGCTCTACGTCATATTCACGGCCCAAAAGAGCAAGCTCCTGATTGGTTAATGCGGCATGAATGTCTGCTGAAGTTCTGATTTCTCCAACTCGCGCAAACTTGTGCGAGATCAATCACGCCACAGGATGTCTATTTGCGCCTCTGCATTGACTTAACATGTTAATCCCTCATGCTTGACACTTCTTCCGCATTTGATGTGAACGCAGCATTAGAGTGTGTGTCAGGCCCGTATTGGCTAATCGGGAGGACCGGGAGAATAGTGTCCCTAGCTCCAGAATCTGTTGCTCTCAGCAGTCACACTTTTAAAATTAATTTATTTATTTACTTGACCACAATGTTCTTATTCATTATTTGACTAGCTCTGCTCTTTTTATCTATTTTCTCGCAGCCTCGTGGGCATGATGCAGCCTGCAGGTTAATGATGATATAACTCAGATGAGGGTTAGCACGTTAGGTTACGACGCCACCAACCCGGGTTTGATCCTCGTCTGAGTAATTAATTATTTTCATTTTTATTGTTAACACATATAATACTGTTAGGGTTGTTGAACATTTGAAGTTCTAAAGCAGCTGTTTTCTCAAAAAAAGACGTGATAGTGTAATTAGAAACTGAATTGGAAATTAACTTATTTTAATACAGTCAGTCGTGGGCCGGTCTGAGGCTTGAAACTCCAGGGCTGATAAGGAGTCCCACTCCGGCCCTGGTGTGTGTGTGCACTTAAATTCATAACAACGTTCATATTTGTAAAACACGGAAAATTACTGCAGGCATACACACTGCAGTTGAAGTACTGCAGCTGTTCGAACATCCAGTAAAAGCATCCAATCTTTTACAGGATAAAATTGACCCACTGCGTTGCCCACAACCATAAATAAAAAAGTAATATTTTTTTTTCTATAATGTTCTATATGGAGCCTCTACCCTACTCTGACAAGTTTTTCTTTCTTTGTGCTCTTCAATCTCAAGCAGAGAAAATTGGATATTGGCATGTGCTCTTTCATATGGTAATGATATTAATTAGGGGGCGTTTACAAGGTGGAGATCTGACAGAAGTCAAGATCTTCAAGATCATTTGCTATTTATAAATCTGGAAGAGAGGCATACGCACAGGTTTTTGTCCACACATGGTTTTTAAATGATTTTTGCACAACAATTTAGAATTGAGGTCCCTCTTCAGGGGCCTTGAGCTCAATGAACATGATTCTTAATAGAAGTGCAGGTACCCGTCAGTCAAGGTTATTTCCTGACAATGACGATTTCAATGTTATAAATTACATTTGGTATAAATGACAATGTTCACCTTGGTATATGAGAGAAACAGACAAATCAAGATAAGAAGAAATACACTACTTTTTGCAATTTAGTTTGGATAAGCACAGATTTGCTTTATGCATTAGGTACTGAGAGCATGATGTCATAGCATTACTTTTTTAACTTCTAATTTTAAAACAATCATAAGAATAAACAGAACTGTTTCATAAAGGTTTGAAATATGGCCTTCAAATGACAAATTGCTATCAACGAACAGGTCCATGTTCTTAATTTATGACAAAATTACCATCAAGAGTTAAACCTGAGGTTCCAGTTGTTGTGAATTTCTGTAGTCTGGCTCGCGGCACCAAACTGTTGTGAAATTCTAAGACGAGCCCAAAAAACCAGGGAGAACTTTCGGTTGTCTTCAAAGCAGAATCCTTTAATAAGAAGAACTCAGCATGGCTGTGGCGCATCGAAAGAAACTCTCAATTGGTACAACAGACACTCAGTTTAAGTGAAGTTTATTCATAAACTAATTTCGAGAGGAGCACGTGATTATGATTGAACACGGCTGGTTCTGCATTAGCATGCATGATCCACCAATCAGGCCATTCCTAACCCACTATAAAGAGCCAGGGTTTTTTCACTACAGTCATCTTCGATTTGAAGAATCCCCCCTTCCACCCTACCTCTTCACCTTTCCCTCCATAGGGCGGCATGGTGGCCAAGTGATTAGCACTGTCGCCTCACAGCAAGAACGTCACCGGTTCTAGTCCTTTAACAGGCCGGTGGTCGTTTCTGTGTGTAGTTTGCATGTTCTTCCCGTGCTTGCGTGGGTTTTCCCCGGGTCCTCTGGTTTCCTCCCACATTCCAAAAAACATGCACAACAAGGAAATTGATAAATCTAAAACACATAAATTTTGCACTACAGTTAATATTATTGCTATATTTTCATAGCATTCAATTTTTAGTCATCAGTTTTTATCAAGGGGGAGTTGTCGAGATCTACCTGAGCTCAAGGCTCCCCTCTCGCCCTCCAAACGGGAGGGAGCCCAGAGCTCAAGAACCTTTGAGCTCAGGGCTCTCTCCTGGGACAGCATGCCAAACTTGCTTATAATCAATCATCAGCTAAGTGTGAACTCTTGAAATACATTTGATACATGTTGGTGGGGACAGTCTAAAACAGGGGTGCTCAATCCTGTTCCTGGAGATCTACCCTCCTGCAGATTTCAGTTGCTACCCATATCAAACACCTGAACCAATTAATTAGGACCTGAACACCACTTGATAATAACAGGCAGGTTGTTTGATATCGGTAGCAACTGAAGTCTGCAGGAAGGTAGATCTCCAGGAACAGGATTGAGCACCCCTGGTCTAAAACAAAGCATGCAAATGAAGTGTTGTTGTCAGCAGGGTAACATGCCTTTCCAGGCCCGATCTCATCAGCATTTAACTACCCATTCACCATACATTTTAGCATTAAAACAGTGTGCAAATGATATTCTGGAGACAGAGACGATAGATACAGCAGTGCTGTGAAACTGACAATTTGCATTACTTTGGAGACCATCATGGCTCAGGAAACTAAGACATTTAAGGTCTGTCACACCCTAAAAACAACTTTTCAGTTAAATACAGATAATATAAATTAATATTCCCACACAGTCTTGTGATTTTTAAAGGGTAAAACGTTGAGGTATTATCACATTGCGCAAAGCCTATTTTTTTTCCATTTGTGTCTATGACACATGTAAAAGACTCACCTAATGTGGGTTTCCGGACAGTAAACTGACCATTTTTTAATGCAAGCTGAAGGACAGCGCACCTTCACTTTGCTCTCCCATATTGGTAAAGCCCACGCTGAGGACCGTTATGCAGATGATGCGCACACAGACTGGGGAAAAAACCATGCATCTAATTCATGCATTTAGCATGTAACAGTTGAGAGCACTGGCTGTACCGGTGCTCAAAAACATTCAGGAAATCACAGATATGCTGTTCCGAAATAATATCAGGACTCAAGAGCGCTATATTGTTAGACTGCCCCTCCCGTTCAAATTACACCAGAGTTACTAACCGCTACCGCGTTTTATTCAGAAATTCAGAATGCAGACCTCTACGCTAATTAATAAATCTTTGATTTTGACTACTCTTATTTATTCACATTCCTTTTCTTGTACCTTTGTCCATAGGCATGACTTGTCAAGCGCGGACATCATACACAGAGGACGAGGTGCTTTGGGGCCACAGATTCTTCCCAGTCATCTCTCTAGAGGAGGGCTTCTTTAAAGTGGATTATTCTCAGTTCCATGCCACATTCGAAGTTCCCACACCTCCCTACAGTGCAAAGGAACAGGACGAGGCATTACTCATGTCCTCACCACTCATGGCCCCATCGCTGTGCAACAGCGGAGAAAAGAACAGCTCCCTTGACTGCCTAGAACTACTGGAAGATCCAGAGAGCACCACCAAATTACCAGCCAAAGTTCAGAAGATGACAGGTAGAGATGGGCTTCCCAGGAAGCTCCTGAGAATGAGCTCCACCACATCAGAGATGACATACAGCCTTGGCGAACTGCCTATAAAGCTCCAGCGCATCAGTTCAGTGCCTGGGGTCTTAGAGGAAATGCAGGTTACCAAGACGACTAGGATTTCCAGCGAGGCCATCAGCAAATCAGTTGCGGACTTGCCACCGAAACTACAGAGACTGTCTGGTGGTGGAGGCCGCATGGATGGACACCTGCCGCCCAAACTACGAAAGATGAACTCTGATCGCTTCACATAAACATATTAAGGAAACACACAGACTCATTATACACATTAGTACTAATGAAGTAGGCTAACATGTGTTCCTCTGGTGGACTGGTTTGGATGACACCCACTGTTGCATGGTAAAATATCCCTCTCCCTCTTATGGTATGACCTGCTGTACATATTTATTTGCCAAGGAAATGGTAGCAAATATTTTTTTCCAAGCCATATGATGGACAGTTTCTCCTATGTGACTTATTAGGCATTATTCATTTCACACTGTTATGTTGATTAACGTAATGTTTGTTTCACTGAGCTTATGTTACAGTGCATGTTTAACACATTAGACATAAATATTAATAATTAGATGATTATTTTAAATAGAAAAACTGCTGATGAACACACTAAGCTTTTTATGGCTGTTATTTTTCGTGAAAATGTCAGAAAAGTGACAGTGGTTCAGTGGTTAGCACCAGGGCTTTACATTAACACCCGCCAAATGCGGGTAGATTTTAGCTCTGGTTGGTTTGACAGCTATCTCCAATAGCCACTTTGGCTGGTTAAAAATAATTTTTAAATTGTAGTTTTTCTTAAAAGCAGGGTTCGACAATAAGGATGGCCCAATATTCGTGCAAATGCGACCATAGAAGCGAGAAGCAGCATGACTGACAAATATAATTTTTGTTCGTGCGGGCTAAAGAAAGCCGGTTGAATACTGAATGAGAGGATAATCAATCGCGCCAACAGCTGATGTGATGCGCGCAACTGTTTAAAACACGTGCATGCTCCCGTTTTACCTGAAACAGCCGTGCCTGGAAACGCAAATGGTGTAATCGGTTCTCTTTCAAAGAGACTAGACAAAACGTTATGTTCTTGCACCCACAGTCCTGCTGCTTTCAAGAGCTCCTGGTTAGTCTTTTTTGTAAGCAGCACTGGTTGCTTTCGCTTTAACGATTATTTAAACAGAATACAGGATATTAACTTCCCATTTATGTGTAGTTAACTGGTGTCAACATTTTTTTTTTTTTTAAGATATGTTTTGTTAAATAAAAAGTATGGTATACAGCTATATTTTGCTTGTTTTGACACATTATTTAAAATTTGTGGCAAAAAAAAAGTTATTTATTTATTTTTAATGTGGTCAGAGATAAATTTGGTAAATCCTTTCAGCTCTGAAAAGTCATGTGAAATAAAAACTAATTGCAAAACAACACTATGAAACCATGACCAGTGTGCTCATGCTCACTGAGCAAGCTCATACACAATAAGTAAAATAAATGAGGAGGCATGTGGACATTCCAAAAAATTTAAATCAAGTCATTTTAGCATGTCAAAGTCATATTTATGCATATAAAATATACTTTCCCAACAACAAAAGTGTGGCTAGTGAAAATGGTGAGTGGCTAGTAATGTTGGATAACTGCTAGCCACTGGCTGGTGATCAAAAAAGTTAATGTCAAGCCCTGGTTAGCACTGTCGCCTCACAGCAAGAAGGTCGCTGGTTAAAGTCCCGGCTGCATCAGCTGGCATTTCTGTATAGAGTTTGCATGTTCCCCCCATGTTTGTGAGGGTTTCCTCCAGGTGCTCCAGTTTACCCCACAGTCCAAAGACAAGCGGTATTGGTGAATTGAGTAAAATAAATTGGCCGTAGTGTATGTGTCTGAATGAGTATGGATGGATGTTTCCCTGTACTAGGTTGCAGCTGGATAGGCATCCGCTGTGTAAAACATATGCTGATTAAGTTGGCGGTTCATTCTGCTGTGGCAACCACTAATGAATAAAGAGACTATGCCTAATGAAAATAAAATTTAAAGTCTCAAAAGAAAAAGGGACATTAGTTTGGTTAAAAGCTGCTATTTGTCACATCATTCTGAAGAGTTTACCCAAAAATTGATTTATATTTCTTTCTCTCAAATGGTTTGAAATTGGTCTTAATCTCATTTTAGGAACACAGGAATGTTTGCAGTATTTCTAAGCTGCACCTCTTAACACTAGAACCACCAGAGGTAGTTGTATACCTAAATTGTAAATGCGGAAATTTTACCCACGCATGAATTCTGTTTAGAAATAAATAAATATATATGGCTTTTGGTTTCATGACAGGGACTTTAAATAGGATGCCTTTGATGTGCTTTAAGGACATTAGGAATCAGTGAAAAGCTCTTTATCAGAATTTTTCGTTATTTCTTTATAGAAATCTGGTGAAGGATCAATGAAATATTAGATTTTAATATCCCTGGACTTAAGTGCACCTTCTGCCTTTATTGAAATGATTTAAAGGAAGGTTAATTTAATGCCTTCACTGCCATTACTTTCACATTTAAAATGTAATGTTGCTCATCTGTGCAGTCAGTGAAGCATAAGCTTTGATTGGCTGATCCTTTAAAGTAATGAGGTGGTGTCCTGTTAATGCACACCCAGTGAGCACCTCTCTTCCAGCAGATTGTTTTGCCTCAATTACCATGGGAATCTCTGTACTTTTTCCTATTAGCCACAGCGTTGTTGAAAAAAGCACAGACCTGAGCACTTAGAAATAACCACTGCTGTATGAGACGATGACATGTATTTATTTTATTCAGTTTCATTGTCAGTGAACAAAAGCAAGAGAAGGAAGGCTGTCAGTGTTGCCAGATGGGAAATGTCAGAACCTGAACGTATGAACAATGAAAGTACCAGAACCTAAAAATTATCTTATTTTTAGAAAAACGGAGAGTATACAGCCATTATCCAGACAAATAGTGTTTCGAAATGACATGCAAATTACTACAATACCTTAAAAAACAACAACTAGGTGTACCTTACTGGGAAGGTTTAAATCCAACCTCCTAGTCCCCATTATCGGATACCTGCCTGTTGGCAGATGTTGAGGGATTCATTTAGAAGTAAAATGTCGTCATGGACTGCAACATAGTGCTGGTTGGCTTGAAAGCAATGCACCCTCCTAAATTTTTAACACACAGGTGTACACGAACCCATTCAGAGTTTCTGTAATGAGCCAATTCGTGGCTTTGTTTCGATGAAAAAACTACTTTTACATGACACGTTTAAATAGGAAAAAAGGAGAACATCAAAAAACAAACTCTCCCATCCTTCTCTTTTTTTTCGTTAAAGACTGACCTCAACCTAGGCATGGGCCGGTATAAGTTTCTCATGGTATTATAACCTTGGATAAAAGCATCACCGTTTCACGGTATTGTGATTACTGCTCTAAAATATGTTCTTTTTAATTGTCTGGGTAAAAAAACAATAACTTTTATCACTTTGAACATGATGTCTGCGTCCAAAATTGCTTCATATGACATAGTATGCTAAAAACTGTATGCAAGAAAAGTAGTATGTCCGAATTCATACAATTTGAAAAACAGTATGTAAAAAGGATGACCTACTACTTCCTGCAAGATTTAGAAGTGATGAACGCTACGCTATGCCATGATGCACCGTGAAACAATTCATAAATGGAAGTGAAGCAGGTATGTCATGTGATGACAAAATGGCATCCATAGTGCATCCAAGCTCCATACTACTCACATTCATACTGTCCCTGCTGAAAAATCCAGCTTAAACCAGCCTAGGTTGGCTGGTTTTAGCTAGTCGACCAGCCTGGTTTTAGAGGGGTTTTGGCCATTTCCAGGCTGGTTTCCAGCCATTTCCAGCCTGGTCTTAGCTGGTCAGGCTAGTAAATGACCAGCTAAATCCAGCTAAAACCAGCTTGACCAGCCTGGTTTAAGCTGGACATAGCTGGTTTTGGCTGGACTCCCAGCCTGGCTAGGCTAGTCAAGCTGGTTTTAGCTGGTCATCTCCCAGCCTGACCAGCTAAGACCAGGCTGGAAATGACTGGAAACCAGCCTGGAAATGGCCAAAAACCAGCTAAAACCAGCCAACCAGCCTAGCCTGGTTTAAGCTGGACTTTTCAGTAGGGGTGTAGAACATACTTTTCTATCGGTCAAGTAGTAAATTTAAATGCAATACCTACTGAGTAGTAGGGGATTTTAGAAGCAGCCAACGTATTTTACTTTAAGAAACGTTCAAAGTATTTTGGATCAGTAAACACGTTAATGTGGCTTAATAAATCAAATGTATCTCGTTGACTTCTGCTGTCTTCATTAGTTTCAAAAAGACAGATTTCTTTAGAGTTTAAAATGGCATGATCAGATATCTTTTCTGCTGGAGATACTGTTGTCCTAAAAAAAAAAAAAAAAAAAAAAATATATATATATATATATATATATATATATATATATATATATATATATATATATATATATATATATATATATATATATATTTTTTTTTTTTTTTTTTTTTTTACATATACATATACCTTAGGAATGGAACATTTTGAAGATTTAAAACCTTCACTTTTCCAAACTACGGTAAACCTTGAATACGGTTATCGTCCCATACCTACCTGAAAACCTAAAAACTACTGACCTAAGCACGGACGCGCCTGGCAGGAATGTTTACTCATGAGAGAGCCATTGTCCATGTTGATTGGATGAGAAGATGTAACGTAAGATGAGATAGAAAATGATGGAGCTAGATCAATAAGTATAGAAGTCCTAAAGCTACGGTCACACTAGAGTTTGTGTGTGTGAAATTCTGTCGTGCGCCGCTGCGACAAGGGGTGGGAATAAACTAGCATTAAAATATAACAGGACACCACCTCATTACTTTAAAGGATCAGCCAATCAAAGCTTATGCTTCACTGACTGCACAGATGAGCAACATTACATTTTAAATGTGAAAGTAATGGCAGTGAAGGCATTAAATTAACCTTCCTTTAGGCATTAAAAAAGTCAGAATTTGCTCCATGTTTTAGATTTTTGTCCAGAGAGGTCATGTTTTGATCCTTGGTTGGTCTCACGCAGTCAAGTGATGCGTTTTCGCAGGTCAGAGTTCACCAAGCTTGAACTTTGCACCGCAGCAACCAGCGAAACTTAACGCATGACCCTGCGTTTCCGGTCTGACACATTCGTGTGCGTATGAATGGAAGTCTATGGGAGGAAAAGCCCAGTGTGACCGCAGCTTAAGACAGGGGTGGCCAACCTTGTTCCTGGAGAGCCATCTTCCTGCAGATTTCAGTTGCTACCCATATCAAACACACCTGAACCAATTAATTAGGACCTGAACACCACGTGATAATTACAGGTAGGTGTCTTTGATATGGGTTGCAACTGAAATCTGCAGGAAGGTGGCTCTCCAGGAACAAGGTTGGCCACCCCTGCCCTAAGATTACAATGAAATTCATTTTAATAGCAAAAAAATTCTGAAATTATCAGAATTTTTTTTTTCATTATTGATCAAACATCATACAGAAGTCGAAATCATTGTACAAATACGATAATTATTGTACATCTGGCAAAGCTGGAGGCTGTAACCAATCCCTATTTACATGCTGTCTATGAAACTAGTCAGTCACTCCTTAATAAAGAATTGATTAATACTTATTAATTATATTTCTTTAGCAAAAAAAAAACTTTCATATGAAAACCCTAATTCAGCTTACCACTGTACACATATTTTCCGACTTTACCTTACCCCGGATGCCAGAGAAGATAGTTTCAGCAAATAATGTTCTTTCATCAAATGCATCTTGCTAGTTAATCTCACAGTTTTGTTCAAATAAACTTGTGAAAATTTACCAGTGAAAAACACCAATTCTGCCTTTTCTCGATAGTAGGTGATAATTTTCTGAATAGAAGCGCCACTTTCTAACAATAAGCCAGGTGCGTTCCTGTCAAATGTGTTAGGAGTCATTACAGCACTGTCAAATAAAATAGAGCTGTGCTCTGACATAGACATGAGCCCGCAGATAATCACAAAAAACAACCTTCTCTTTAATCATCTCTTACTTGGAGAATTGACAATGGATTGTGGAGAGGAGTCATGTAGCAATAATTGGAGTATTGGTGTTTTCTTAAATTCATAAAGCAAGTCAAAAGGGATCATTTCACTTATACACGTCACTTACGTACTTCTACTACATCTACTTTGTCATCTGTGTCAGTAGTACTTAGAAATACAATGGCACATCATCCCTATTAGATTTTATCGCTTTGAATCACTTCTCACCACTCGCATCTTGTGTAGACACAGAGGCTGCGTCCGAAACTGCATACTTCCTTACTATACAGTATGCTAAAATCAGTATGCGAGCCGAGTAGTATGTCCGAATTCATAGAATTCGAAAAACAGTATGCGAGAAGTACCCAGATGACTTACTACTTCCGGCAAGATTCCGGAGTGCGCATCCCATGCACGCTGCGCTATCCCAGGATGCCCTGAGAGCGAATTCATGAATGGGAGTAAATCGACGCAAATGACGCAGGTAAGTCACGTGACTAAGTCAAAATGGCGGATGTAGTATGTCCGAATTCCATTCATACTTTTCACATTCATACTGTATAGAACGTACTTTTCTAACGGCCGAGTAGTACGTTTAAATTCAATTGCAGTACTTACTGAGTAGTAGCCGTAGTAGTAGTAGGATCCTGTTCTCTATGCAATTTGATGAAACAACACACAGCTGTGTCGCACACTATGCAATTTTGCACTATGTATTTATGCATTTACACACTCAATAGCTTAGTATATGAATGTAGTGAAGTCCCAAATGGAACACTAACTTTTTTTTTACTAAGCGGAAATTTAAACCATTTTCCAGATGACAACTGACAGTTGCCAAATTAGAAAAATAAATGACCAAGCTATCAAATAATACCATGAGTGTAACCACATTCACCATTGAGAGGCAGTATAATCAGGACAATTATGCTTTGAAAATCCAAAATAAATAAAGTAATCCAACATCAGTATCTACATCAGTATTTTCTACATCTTCATTTAAGTACACTTTTTATTTCATTTTATCCTTGAAAAAAAAGCAGGTTAGTGTTATTGTTAGTGTGATTGGTAACCATAATGTGTTTTCTGCAATGTTAGAGTAAATTTAATTACTAAATTATTATAAACTTTTATCACACACTTTAAATAAGACACAAATGCAAAATTGAAATTAGATAATACATTGCTGCCAATAAATTATAGGTCTATATTATGCATGTATAAGGTAATTACAATATTTTAAGTTATTAATGACTACAACTAATATATATATATATATATATATATATATATATATATATATATATATATATATATATATATATATATATTTGTGTGTGTGTGTGTGTGTGTGTGTGTGTTTGTGCGCGTGTGTTATTTGGCAAAATTGACTTGAGTAGACACATTAAAATAAACATTCTATGTAAACAGACTTTTCTCTAAAAAAATAAACTTTTTGTTTGTGGAATATGTGTGTTTTAATGAATCTGTGCTTTACAGGTTCAATCAGATAGTCTTTCACAATTAAAAAGACGCTCGCTTTCGCCACCTACTGGCGTAACGGTGTAAATTACATTATAAACTCCGGTAAAATGAATCAGTCAGAGAAAAGATTCGATTCATTGAGATGACTCGTTTCACGTCGCCGATCCGAATGCACAGTCACCAACCGTCTTTTGAAGGTAAAGTACTTTTCTTAAGTTATGTTATCACTAAAGTGCGCTAATTACTGTTTTGTTTTACCGTTAAATTAGTAAATTGCTTTGTAACACCAAAACAAATCCTTATTTTACTTTTAAAGTCGAGATCACATTAATACATTGCTAACGTAACGTACTAACGCAGCTTATGGGTCCTTTATGGAGCTCTCTTCTAATGAGCTGGTTATTTAAATCAGGTGTGGTACATAGACATGCCAAAAAAGCAGTCAAGGGGACTACAAAGACCAGGATTGAACCGCTGGTATAGGGGATAATCTTCCCATTTCTGATAATCTAACAATGGCAGACTGTACAATAAACCCCTGGAAAAAAGGCGGACTGTACAATCTGCTCAGGATGCTAATATGCTAATACGGCAGTGTTTGTCAACATCATAGAAAGTGCAGACAATTTATGGCTATGGTGATGGCTCTTGTAAAAAAAACATTTTTAATCTCAATGTGCTGGTAAAATAAAGGCTATAATATTAATAATAATGGATTTTTATCATTGTATGTCCACACTGCAAAAACTTGCCTTTCTTACCTAGAGGTTTTGACTTCTTTCTAGTCCAATTTAAATCAAGAAGCATTTTCTACACAAGTGCATTTTGTTTTGTTATGTGTCAAAACTGTGTGATTTTCTTCTTAAACAAGCAAAATAATCTGCCAACAGACTAAGAACAAAAAAAAAAGTGTTGCCGATGTAAAATAAGATTATTTTGCTTAACCAATTGGCAGATTATTACGCTTGTTTTATATATATAAAAAAAAAAACACTTAATTTTGGCATATTATTTCTTAGATTAAGACTATAAATTTTGGTTGTCTAGAGTGCTTCTTGATTTAAGAAAATATAGATATTCAGACAAAAACAAATGTAATTAAGAAAAGCATTTTTTGCAGTGCACACTATAATAGGTTCAGATGAACTGCTGTCTGTTTAAAAAGATTATCCACTGAATATAACAGTCAAACTTAGTTCATTTTCCAGGCAAGGCTGAGTGCTACTGATAAAGACTGAAAAACATTTGCCTGCTAATTTGTAGAAGAGTTGTGCCACCTAGTGGTCAGAGGCTGCAAACACATTACTAGCGGCAGCAGAACCTGCTGTGGCAAAATTACCCCTGATTGAGAAGCATCTGTATTTAATAAGTAATCCTAGTCTTTCCTTATCACCTTATTCTCCGTCGACGAGAGGGCGCTGCCATTTGAATCATTTTGGCTTGAGACTGGAGATGGTTACAACTATGGAGCAGATACCAGATTATCACAGTAAATACTGCAGCATTAAACAAAGTTAGCAATGTTGGTTGCAGAATAGGTTTTGTTTTGGGTAAACATTTGACAGAAGGCAGGAAGAGGTTTAAAACTAATGAGGGAAATTAATTAATGTACAATAAATTAATGTATCTTGATGTGTTTTAAAATGTGTTCCTTAATCGCTTTCATATTACGTTTAGTCTTATGCTGTGTTCACACCAGACGCGGAACGCGCGGATAAATCACGCTATTCGTGCATAAATAGTCGCGTGAACATTTGAGGTTACCCGTATTCATTCGCGCGTCAAACCCCGCTTCATTCGCGTGTCAAATTCACTTCAGAACAGACGCGGATTCGCGTGATGGGCAGAACTTCTGTCTGCCCCATGACTCTAGCTTCATAGCTAAAGGGCTAACATGGGTTTTATGAAGAAAATAACAGTGTTTATGTGCTTTATGAAGGATGATAAACAGCGTTGATACGTTTAGAGTCGAGTCTGAGTCCACTACATCCTTTCAGAGGTGCATCCAGCTCTTTAAGCTCATAGACTCCTCCAGAAACTGAACCTGGCTGATGGAGGTTTTCAGCGGTGCTTCTGACTGAGCCCAGCCCAGTTTGATGAACTTCTTGTCGGTGTCTGCTGGGGGATTTCCCCTGGGACACCGACAACAGGCGATACGTCACAATCACGCCCCACAAGAGCAAGCTCCTGATAGGTTAACGTGGCGCGAATGTCTGCTGAAGTTCAGATTTTTGAACGCGAGTGATTCGCGCGAAACGCGCATTAAGAGCGTTAAACGTGCAAAACGCTCAATTCGCGCCACGCCATTTGCGCCATGCGCATCGCGCAATTGTCGTCATTCGCGCCGCAGGATGTCTATTCGCGAGTTTGCATTGACTTAACATCTAAATCACTCGCGCTTAATGCGCGTGCCGCGTCTGGTGTGAACGCAGCATTAGAATCCAATCATTGCTTGATGCAGGACGGCAGTCATTAAGAACTTTGGGTGTTAAAATTTAAGTCACATGAAGGTAAGATTGGGAACCACTGCTAAAGTATGTCATTCACCCGTCTTCACATACAATCCTTTTGTTGCTAGCAGTGTGATTTGTCAGCTATTCCTTTCACAAGAGCTTTATTCAGAATTTCAGCAAAAAACACCTCTGAATGTCCAATGCTAAATTTAGAGCGTTGGCTTTAGTCACCAATCATGCCTGTTTTCTTGACCTACTGCTGAGTGGAACTTCCATGGATTATAATTATATATTTTTTTATTCAATCTGTTATAGTGTTCCAAATAATATCCTTCACTTTTCCACCTCTGTATTCCCCAGTGATGCTGAGTTTTCCATATTGCATCTGCTGAATGCGGTGAAAGTCTGCAGAATTGCAATTTCATGACAAAGGTTGCATCAAAGTAGTCTCAGTAATTTTTCTCTTTTTGCGTTTGCATTTCATATTTAGGATTGCTCCAAGCATCTCTTAGTGTCAGTGAAAGCTCTGAAAGTAGTTTCCATTCAGCCCCAAAACTGAATGATTCACTCCATTAGAAGCCCAGGTGCTTGGCTCAAGTCTCAACGTGAAGGAGAGCAGGCAGATGTCTGGCACTTTCCCTAAAGCTTTTTATGCTTTTGTTTCTTGCTGTCCTGTAGCCTGATTTACTCTGTAAAATGTGAAACAATCAAAATTCTATTATTTAGTAACAATAATAATAATAATATACATTTTCTAAATTTGTATGCAAATTGTCTTCTTTGTTTCCTGTTTGACATGGTCACTTTATTAGGTACACCTGTCCAACTGCTCAACGCAAATTCCTAATCAGCCAATTACATAAGCTGCGTCCCAAATCGCATACTTATGCACTATTCTACGCCATTTTGTAGTATAAATAGTGTAAGTAGTGTGTTCACACTGAAAACTCTAAAAATAATAAGTGCACTTTAATTACCCGGATGATGCCCTCATTCAGCCGCTTAAATGAAGTGTGTAATGATGGACACTTCACGCACTCAACGACCGCAGGTTTGCTTACGTAGGGGAAAGGGCGGAGCTATCGGACGCACATGTTGAATAACTTTATTTATTTTGAATGGTGAAAGCAAAATTCTCCTACGAGAGTGATTATAGCGCCTCCCGATGGTGAATGCGGCAATACTCACGGCAGGTATTATCTGATAATTCGGTCGTTTATTTCACTGATTTGGCAACCGTCAAACGTCATCAGGGAAACGGTTTGAATTTCCGCTTAGTAAAAACACATTAGTGTGCCATTTGGGACAACACTACATACATATACTATCCTGTTGAGTGTGTAAGTGCATAAGTACATAGTGGATGAGTGTATAGTGTGCCATTTGGGACGCAGCTATTGTAGCAGCTCAATGCATTTAGGCATGTAGACTTTGTTCAAGACGATCTGCTGCAGTTCAAACAGAGCATCAGAAGGAGGAAGAAAGGTGATTATGGTGATTTAGAATGTGGCATGCTTGGGTGCAAATGCTTTGATGATGCCAGAGGTCAGAGGAGAATGGTCAGGCTAATTCCAGCAGATAGAAAGGCAACAGTAACTCAAATAACTACTCGTTACAACTGAGGTATGCAGAAGAGCATCTCTGAACACACAACATGTTGACCCCTGAGGCGAATGGGCTACGGCAGCAGAAGACCACATCGGGTGCCAATCCTCTCAGCTAAGAACAGGAAACTGAGGCTACAATTCACACAGGCTCACCAAAATTGGACAATAGAAGATTGCAAAAAAAAGTTGCCTGGTCTGATGAGTCTTGATTTCTGCTGCAACATTTAGATGGTAGGTTCAAAATTTGGCATCAACAACATGAAAGCATGGCTTCATCCTGCCTTGTATCAATGGTTCAGGCTGGTGGTGGTGGTGTAATGGCGTGGGGGATACTTTCTTTGCACACTTTGGGCCCATTAGTACCAATTTAGCATTGTATCAATGCCACAGCCTACTTAAGTATTGTTGCTGACCATGTCCATACCTTTATGCCCACAGTGTACCCGTCTTCTGATGGGTACTTCCATCAGGATAACGCACAATGTCATAAGGTGTGAATCATCTCAGACTGGTTTCTTTAACATGACAATGAGTTCTCTGTACTTAAATGCCCTCCACAGTCACCAGAACTCAATCCAAACCTTTGGGATGTGGTGGAATGAGAGATTTGGATCATGGATGTGCAGCCGACAAATCTGCAGCAACTGTGTGATGCTATCATGTCCATATGGACCAAAATTGCTAAGGAATGTTTCCAGTACCTTGTTGAATCTATGCCATGAGGTATTAAGGCAGTTCTGAAGGCAAAAAGGGGTCCAACCTGGCACTACAATGGTGTACCTAATAAAGTGGCCGGTGAGTGTAACTCGACCCTTGCCATCCAGTCGGTCCCAAACTAGCAAGCACAGAGAGACTGTAGGGTTCTGCAGGCTACATCACCTCCAGGTTGGATTAAAATTTTACTAAACTGCACTTGTGCTTTGTTTATTGATTTTATTTATGGGTGACTGAGAGCTCATTACATAATTATAATCTTCGCTTAATCTTCACTTAAAAGTTCGCCCTTATTTCTCTACATTACATTCTATTGGCGCTTTCCTCTCCCTTGCTTCCTTTCATCTTTCCCTTTATCTGTATTTTCTCTTCATCCTGTCCCTTGTGAGAGCACCACTGTGTGGTCACTCTGACGTACATGTCATTAGTCAGAGTTAGGCTACAGAGACATGAGGGAATATTTGATTCACAGCAGCTGCCCTCTTCACCGTGGAGTGTACAGATGGAGGTGCACCTGCGTCCCTCATTTCACTCTTCGCACATACATACGCACACGCTCCAACGTCCTGTATGCATTTTGTATGTGTGTGTGTGTGTGTATGCACAAACTCACAAACACATGACCTCAAGAACATACACTTGTAAAGAAGCCTGACATGTTTTTATCATGTTACCAGTATGTTACTTTTTCCATCTTTATGTATTGTATGGGCTAATGTATATTGCGAGAACCCTTTCAAAGGTTGATAATAATTTAGATTGACAATACAACGTTGGCCATCGATGTATTGTTATCAGCAACTACACTCTAAAAATGGTGAAAATTCCTTACATTAAATAACAATTTGTAAATGGCAACAAATCTTGCCAGAAATATGACCCAGTAACAGGCAAAACATCTTGTATATCAGCTTGTTATCCAGAGCTAAACTGACAGCTCTCTGACCGACTGGCCTTCATTATCAGCTGTGGTTTATGATATGTGTATAATCTGCATCAAATGGTGATTTTGAGGTCAGATTTCAAGCATCTGTAAAACTGCATTTTTTCATCCTAAAAGTGTTGATAAACTTCGACATATGCTATCAATGTGTAATGCGTAAAAGCTTATTCATACTTTCATGGTCTCTCGGTTAGACTATATATGTATGGAATGTATATGTAAAGAGTGTATCATGTATGTGTATGGAGTGTATCATGTCAGGAAAATATATGTAAAGAGTGTGTCATGTATAGAATGTATATGTAAAGAATGTATCATGTATGTGTATGGATAGTAGCATGTCTAGAATGTAGATGCATTGTGTGCGTATGAAACGTATCAGAGTGTATTGTGCATGGATACCAACACCTTCCAGTAGCTCAGTGGTTAAGTGCTTCACCTTTCATGCAATGAGACCCGGGTTCTATTCCAGGCACTGACAGGATGGTATCATATGTAAAGAGTGTAACATGTATGGAATATATATGTAAATGGAATGTATAATGTATGGATGTATCATGTAAAGAGTGTATGTATGGAATGTATATGTAAAGAGTTTGGAATGTATGTATGTCTATGAATTGTATCATGTCAGAAATGTAAATGTAAAGACTGTATCATGTATAAAATGTATGTGTATGAAGTGTATCACGTCGGGAAATTATTTGTAAAGAGTGTATAATGAATGTATGTGTTCGGACTGTATCATGTCAGCAATATAAAATGTATGTGTATGTAATGTATCATGTCAGGAATGTAAATGTAAAGAGTGTGTCATGTAAGGAATGGATATCTATGGAATTTATATGCAAAGTGTGTATAATGTGTATAATGTATGGAATGTATATGTAAAGAGTGTATCATTTATGTGTATGGAGTGTATCATGTCAGAAATATATATGTAAAGAGTGTGTCATGTATAGAATGTATATGTAAAGAATGTATCATGCATGTGTATGGATAGTAGCATGTCTAGAATGTAGAGGCATAGTGTGCGTAAGAAACGTATCAGAGTGTATTGTGCAGGGATATCATCACCTTCCAGTAGCTCAGTGGTTAAGTGCTTCACCTTTCATGCAATGACACCTGGGTTCTATTCCAGGCACTGACAGAATGGTATCATGTGTGCATATGTAAAGAGTGTATCATGTATGGAATGTATATGTAAAGAATGTATCATGTATGGAATGTATATATAAAGAGTGTGTATGTGTGGAATGTATATGTAAAGAGTGTATAATGTATGTCTATGTATCATGTCAGAAATGTATATGTAAAGACTGTATCATGTAGTAAATGTAAGTGTATGGAGTGTATCATGTTGGGAAAGTATATGTAAAGAGTGTTAAGTATGGAAAGTATATGTATGAAATCTATGGGTATGGAGTGTATCATGTTGGGAAAGTATATGTAAAACGTGTTAAGTATGGAATGTGTATGTAAAGAGTGTATCATGTCTAGAATGTATGTGTATTAAACATAGACTGTAAAATATATGGATGTAGTATCCGTGAGGTCACCCATAGGTTTCTAAAGAGCGCAAAAGAAGCCACAAGTAGGTGTGGCCAACCGTCGCCATTTTGTTCGCGCGTCATCACACCGACGGCGGGATACCAAACAAGGGCAAAGAGGCGGAGAGTGAGCGCAGCTACAGACACCTGCTGGTATTTAGCTTGGACCTGGTTCAGACACACTTTACTTTGGGAGAACGCTTAATACTTTATCACCTGCGACTAGTTTGTATTCTGACCACTTGTGCTTGGTTGTACACTATATCAATAAAGTGTTTAGTCTTTAACACTGCTGTAATACATTGAGCCACTAAACATTGTTCTTATGACGTTTTTCAACAGGAGGAAAACGTGAATTACTTCCAAACTCTTCAGATATAGTCTGTGTTAGTTAATGTAAGACTATTGATGAAATCCAGCATAACACTGTATGACAACGCTTCAGATGACTGTTCTAGAGCCTACAGCTAATCAATCTGACAGATTCTGGAGTGCATTACAGCTCTAAATATAAATATAAACGATAAATGATCTTAAATAAAACAAATACATGTATAGAGATGGTATATAAGTATGTAACTTTACTCACATGGGAAACGGAGGCCGTGTGAATGGTTTGTGAGCACAATTAAGTGCCCTCAGCATGCCATGCCATCTAATAATTGTAGGAAACAAGTCCAAAAGGCAGTTGACAGTGTAAAGCCACATAAAACAACACAGAAATACGATAAATATGCCGAGTTCAGTGGCTAACCTGCCGGATTCAGCTGAGGTCACGTGACGGTGACCAACGAGACCTAGCTGTCAATCAAGTGGCCACTCCCTTAATTATGCAAACTTAATATAAATTAAAATAAAGGAAACGGATGAGTTATAAAAAAATTCACCCCCCTCACAGTTGTCATGAAGGGTAATATTAGCTGTGTTAACCAAAATCGTTTTTTTGTACCAGGCTGTAAACACCTTTTTTTCTGCTGTAAAGTTGGCCATTCTAACAGTGGGCTCAATTGAAATTTGCTCTGTTTTGGAGCCAGGAGCGGCCAGGACTAGCGGAATTACTGAGAGAGAGAGCGGGTAGAGCGGGTCCAGTAGCTCAGTGGTTAAGTGCTTCACCTTTCATACAATGAGATCCGGGTTCTATTCCAGGCACTGACAGGATGGTATCATGTGTGCATATGTAAAGAGTGTATCATGTATGGAATGTATAATGTATGGATGTATCATGTAAAGTGTGTGTATGGAATGTATATGTAAAGAGTGTATAATGTATGTCTATGGACTGTATCATGTCAGAAATGTAGTTTAAAGTGTGTCATGTCGGGAAAGTATTTGTAAAGAGTGTATAATGAATGTATGTGAATGGACTGTATCATGTATGGAATGTATATGTAAAGAGTGTATAATGTATGTGTATGGACTGTATCATATCAGAAATGTATATGTATAGACTGTATCATGTAATGAGACCCTGGTTCTATTCCAGGCACTGATGGGATGGTATCATGTGTGCATATGTAAAGAGTGTATCATGTATGAACTGTATATGTAAAGACAGTATCATGTAATGAGACCCTGGTTCTATTCCAGGCACGGACAGGTTGGTATCATGTGTGCATATGTAAAGAACGTGTCATGTATAAAATGTATGTGTATGGAGTTTGTCATGTCAAGAATGTATGTTTATGGACTGTATCATGTCAGAAATGTATCATGTATAATGTGTATGGAGTGTATCATGTCGGGAATGTATATGCAAAGAGTGTATCATGTATGAAATGTATGTGTATGGAGTGTATCATGTCAGGAATGTATATGTAAAGAGTGTGTCATGTATAGAATGTATCATGTATGAAATGTATGTGTATGGAGTGTATCATGTCAGGAATGTATAATGTGTATGGAGTGTATCATGTCGGGAATGTATATGTAAAGAGTGTATCATGTATAAAATGTATGTGTATGGAGTGTATCATGTCAGGAATGTATATGTAAAGAGTGTGTCATGTAAGGAATGCATATCTATGGAATTTTAATGCAAAGTGTGTATAATGTATGGAATGTATATGTAAAGAGTGTATCATTTATGTGTATGGAGTGTATCATGTCAGGAAAATATATGTAAAGAGTGTGTCATGTATAGAATGTATATGTAAAGAATGTATCATGTATGTGTATGGATAGTAGCATGTCTAGAATGTAGATGCATAGTATGTATATGAAACGTATCAGAGTGTATTGTGCAGGGATATCATCACCTTCCAGTAGCTCAGTGGTTACGTGCTTCACCTTTCATGCAATAAGACCCGGGTTCTATTCCAGGCACTGGCAGGATGGTATTGTGTGCATATGTAAAGAGTGTAATATGTATGGAATGTATATGTAGTGTGTGAATGTATATGTAAAGAGTGTATAATGGAGTGTATCATGTCAGAAATGTATATGTAAAGACTGTCATGTAGAAATTGTATGTGTATGGAGTGTATCATGTCGGAATATGTAAAGAATGTTTATGTATGGAATGTAGATGTAAAGAGTATGTCAAGTAGGGAAAGTATATGTAAAAAATGTATTGTGTATGGAGTGTATCATGTCTTGACTGTATTTGTAAAGAGTGTGGAATGTATACGTAAAGAGTGTATAATGAATGTATGTGTACGGACTGTATCATGTATAATATGTATGTAAAGAATGTATCATGTCGGGAATGTATATGTAAAGAGTGTTTATGTATGGAATGTATATGTAAAGAATTTATCATGTATGAAATGTATGTGTATGAGTGTATCATGTCAGGAATGTGTAAGTAATGTATATGTAAAGAGTGTATCATGTATGGAATGTATATGTAAAGAGTGTATCATGTAAAGAGTATCATGCATGCATTGTATGTGCATGGAGTGTATCATGTCAGGAATATATATGTAAAGAATGTATTGCGTTAGTAATGTATATGCATGGAGTGTATCGTATGTGTATAGATTGTATCAGAGTGTATTGTGGATGGATATATCACAAGTAGCTCAGTGGTTAAGTGCTTCATCTCTCATGCCATGAGACCCTGTCAGGCACTGACAGGATGATAATGTGCCGTGTGTGCCGATTTGTCAGCAGATAGTGTTGCTATGTAAAGTAATTGTTTTGCAGTGGCTCGTTGGTCTAGGGGTATGATTCTCGCTTAGGGCGCGAGAGCTCTCGGGTTCAAATCCCGGACGAGCCCTTGCAGAAGTCCTGGGTCCAAATGAAGCACAAGACTTGCTGCAACGCTTGAGCTTTTGAAGGTATGGTCTGACTTAATTGTTAAATAAGGATTTCTGACCATCTGCTGCTTCTGATGTCATGTAAAATGTTAAAGCTTTAGTGGCTCGTTGGTCTAGGGGTATGATTCTCACTTAAGGTCCAAGAGGTTCATGGTTCAAATCCCATACGAGCTTTTACAGTTCTCTGCTGTTTTGAGGGACATCATGGAGTTTACAGAGGCCTGTTTCAATGCCAGTTTGCAAGCATTAGATATCCTCTAAGGAAAGTCCTGGCTCCATGGTGTAATGGTTAGCACTCTAGACTTTGAATCCAGTGATCCGAGATTAAATCTCAGTGGAAAGTTTTTCTTCTTTCGTTGCAGCTTCAAATCAGTGAAATAAATGAGACCTGTTTCAATCACTCCTATTAGTGAGTGGTTCTGATACTATATGCGCTGAGATAGCTATTTGATGCTATCACAATCCTCCTCCACCAATGACTGACATAATGTTATGTGTGGTTTTGCCATGCAGATTAAATCTGTGAAATGGATAAGATCAATTTACCTCACTGAAGCTACTGAATAACAACAACAACAATTTATAAGCAAACAAGTGACTCAACTTGTCGACCTAGGGCTGCGACTCTTTTTTTTGGGCAGAAGAAGTTCCGGGTCCACATGACGCACAAGCCCTGCTTCAACACTTGATCTTTTGAAGGTATGTTCTGACTCAACTGTTAAACAAGGATTTCTGAGTATTTGATGCCATGTGAAATGCTCACACTTGAGTGGCTCGTTGGTCTAGGGGTATGATTCTCGCTTCGGGTGTGAGAGGTCCCGGGTTCAAATCCCGGACGAGCCCTTGCAGTTATCTGTTGTTTTGAGGGACATCATGGTATTCACAGAGGCCTGTTTCAATGCCAGTTTGCAAGCATTAAATATCCTCTGGTGAAGTTCTTGGTTCCATGGTGTAATGGTTAGCAATCTGGACTTTGAATCCAGTGATCTGAGTTCAAATCTCTGTGGAACCTTTTCATACTTTCCTTGCAGCTTCAAATCAGCAAAATGAATGAGACCTGTTTCAATCACACCAATTACTGAGTGGTTCTGATACTATATGCGCTGAGATAGCTATTTGATGCTATCACAATCCTCCTCCACCAACGACTGACATAATGTTGTGTGGTTTTGCCATGCAGCTTAAATCTGTGAAATGGATAAGATCAATTTACCTCACTGAAGCTACTGGATAAAAACAACAACAATTTATAAGCAAACAAGTGACTCAACTTGTCGGTCTAGGGCTGTGACTTTTATTTTGGGCAGAATATGTTCCGGGTCCACATGACGCACAAGGCCTGCTTCAACGCTTGAGCTTTTGAAGGTATGTTCTGACTCAACTGTTAAATAAAGGATTTCTGACTATCTGCTGCTTCTGATGCCATGTGAAATGCTCACACTTGAGTGGCTCGTTGGTCTAGGGGTATGGTTCTCGCTTTGGGTGTGAGAGTTCCTGGGTTCAAATCCCGGATGAGCCCATGCAATTATATTTTCTTTTGAGGGACATCATGGTATTCACAGAGGCCTGTTTCAATGCCAGTTTGCAAGCATTAAATATCCTCTTGTGAAGGCCTTGGTTCCATGGTGTAATGGTTAGCACTCTGGACTTTGAATCCAGTGATCCGAGTTCAAACCTCTGTGGAACCTTTTTCTTCTTTCCTTGCAGCTTAAAATCAGTAAAATGAATGAGACCTGTTTCAATCACACCAATTACTGAGTGGTTCTGATACTATATGCGCTGAGATAGCTATTTGATGCTATCACAATCTACCTCCACCAACGACTGACATAATGTTATGTGTGGTTTTGCCATGCAGCGTAAATCTGTGAAATGAATAAGATCAATTTACCTTATTGAAGCTACTGGATAAAAACAACAACAATTTATAAGCAAACAAGTGACTCAACTTGTCGGTCTAGGGCTGCGACTTTTTTTTGGGCAGAAGAAGTTCCGGGTCCACATGACGCACAAGGCCTGCTTCAACGCTTTTGAAGGTATGTTCTGATTCAAATGTTAAATGAGGATTTCTGACTATCTGCTGCTTCTGATGCCATGTGAAATGTTTGCACTTGAGTGGCTCGTTGGTCTAGGGGTATGATTCTCGCTTCGGGTGTGAGAGGTCCCGGGTTCAAATCCCGGACGAGCCCTTGCAGTTATCTGTTGTTTTGAGGGACATCATGGTATTCACAGAGGCCTGTTTCAATGCCAGTTTGCAAGCATTAAATATCCTCTAGTGAAGGCCTTGGTTCCATAGTGTAATGGTCAGCGCTCTGGACTTTGAATCCAGTGATCCGAGTTCAAATCTCTGTGCAACCTTTTCCTACTTTCCTTGCAGCTTCAAATCAGTAAAATGAATGAGACCTGTTTCAATCACACCAATTAGTAAGTGATTCTGATACTATATGCGCTGAGATAGCTATTTTATGCTATCACAATCCTCCTCCACCAATGACTGACATAATGTTGTGTGGTTTTGCCATGCAGATTAAATCTGTGAAATGGATAAGATCAATTTACCTCACTGAAGCTACTGGATGAAAAAAACAACAACAATTTATAAGCAAACAAGTGACTCAACTTGTCGGTCTAGGGCTGCGACTCTTTTTTTGGGGCAGAAGTTCCGGGTCCACATGACACAAGCCCTGCTTCAACGCTTGAGCTTTTGAAAGTATGTTCTGACTCATTTGTTAGAGAAGAAAATCTGACGATCTGCTGCTTCTGATGCCATGTGAAAATTTTACATTTTGGTGGGTCGTTGGTCTAGGGGTATGATTCTCATTTGGGTGTGAGAGGTCCTGGGTCAAATCCCGGATGAGCCCTTGCATGTGTCCTGTGTTTTACAGGGCATTATGGCGCAGGGCCCATAAGCAGCATGCAAACTGCTAATTTTGAATAGTAAACTATTCAAAAAACGCACCTCTTAATCCAAAAGCGCATTCTGTGAGATCAAATGAATGTACATTAAATCTTCCACCCCTATGTAACCCAGGTTACTAGAACCATAGTAACCTAGTAAAAAAATATTATAACACATAGAAAAATAGTTTGCTAGATATATATTTGAATGATACGTAGTCAATTATTATTTGAGGAACAGTAGTAAATATTAAAAAATAATAATTACTCATGAAATTGAAAAATTTGAGTTAGCTCCGCCCATTAGGATTGCATCATCACGAGTTGCTAGAGTGAGCTGCATTACACAGAGGCCAGAGTGAAACAAGCTGCAAACAAGGCAACAGCGAACTAGTGCGTTACCCCAGATAAGTTTTTGAAAAGTGAGATTGGAGAATTGATATGTAGAGACATAGAAAATTGATACCTGAGTGAAGTGTTAGAGAGAGAGAAGCGTTATCAGAGAGGTTTCATTTAGTACCAATTGTACTGTGCTGAATCAGGATCAAATTCATCTGATTTGATGGCAAAAAATCTGACTTTTTCCTTACACCATCAAGGATTTGTTTCAAGGATTCATTTTCTTAGTAAGTGATTGATTAAACAGTTTAATTTTATCGTGCATTCACAGCAAACTTCAGTGTGTTTGTCTTTTGGGGAAAATAATTGCTTAAAACAGTTAAACTGTTCCTGCAAAATTCTTGAAATGGGGATATAGTTTGATTATTTATTGTGGTTTATATGAGTTTAAGATTTAGCTTTATAATTCTGCATAGGGTAATGCAGCACTTGTGGAGTTATGCTAACCATGCGGTCTGCAGCTACAGGCTAATGTGTGCTCCATATGCTGTTTAATGCGATTAGTGATTCATGCTGAGAAATATATGTACAAAAGATTTATTTTTTTTAATGTGTTTATTGTAGTTCAAATGTACCCATTTAAATGTTAATGGTTGAAAATTGATTTCATGTGTGATTAATGCAGATTTTTCACGTTGTTTTGCAAGGTTCGGTTCCAACCCCCCCTCTTTTTTCCCTGTTCTTTATTTATTTTATTTCATCTGCTGAACCTGAAATCTGTCGCAATTCTGGATGAGGAACTGGGAGAAGAGCTGGAGATAGTTGTTTCCACTTGCTGTAAAAGTTCAAGTTGATGGAGACTGCCGAGCCATCCCTGTGTTCAGGGAACCCTTACATTTAAAATTACATGTTTTACAGTCCACACACACAAGTCATTTTTACTGATACTGATGCAAGTGAACAGAAATTTTAAAAGTTTTTCATTCCGTGTAATTAAGGACCTAGAAGTATAAAAAATACTGAACTTCTGTCACATTTTAAAATAAATATTCTGTGCCAAAGACTGTTTATTGTAAAAAGCAAAATAGTTCCTGTTAAATATGTTTCATTGAGAAATTGTCATTGTGATTTTTGTTTTGTTATTTTATTTGGAGTGTTTTAAAAGAAAAAAAGAGCTACTGTACAACATTATTAAATTAGCATTTTCTTTTATTTCAACTCTTTTATTTTACTTCAACTGTGAACTTGTGTTATTTCCCTGTAAAAATGAAATTATATAACTGAAAAGTTATAGTGAAACTAATTTATTAGATTATTATATTTATTGTGGATGGAATAAACTACAGAAGGGGCATGATTATTGTTTGTGAGCTTTCTGGTAGCTTTCCAATTTTTGCTGAGATTGCCCAAATGAATGTAGTGGAACAGTGCTTGGGTTTCATTATAAATTAAATGAGTGCTGGTATTGGGAGCATTTCAGAGCTTTTTAGTTGTGCACCACATTGAAAGTATTTCTTATTCATCTTAATGCACTTGCTTACTACTACCCTGTTTTTAAATAGACAAGGTGTTCACATAATGCCATTGACAAAGTATTGCCAAATATATGGAAGATGGTGAAGAACTTTCACCTGATGGCAAGTTGGCAAAATTCCAATATACAGCACAGATTGTTTTTTCTTGAAGTGCCTAGTGGGTTGCATATTTCAAAATCATCTACATACAAAATCAGCAAGATCTTTAACTGATTGCATGACAAAAAAATCATTGCTTTGCAAATGCAAACCATCACGGTAGGATGTGTACACCAATGTTTTCTGTCCAACTTCTGACATCTGAGTCTAGTGCATTTAGAATGTTCTTGTTACTCAAAACCATTTGTAAAAACAAGATAGGGACATACACATTGTTCTTATGTGTTTGTCATTCAAAAAGTACTCTACTGGTTCAATCACTTTGAATTTCTGTTTGTAGAAGGACTGCAGTTTAAATGATGTGCCAAATGGAATACCTTTACCAATTGCATTGCAAACTGGACTGCTAACACACAAAGCAGAAGCAAGTTCCTCTGTCAGTGACAGGTCAATGTTAAAGTGATGTCTAATCAGCATCTCATCTATTACACTCCTTGCATTACACAGGGAAGCGGTGCTCAATAAACAATGGAGTTTCCAGAAATTAATGCAGCACTTTAAACAAGATATACATTTTCCAACTTTAGTAATACAGTGGCAAGTTTGTGTTCTACATAATCTTCCAGATCATCAAGAATACCTCTGTCTCCAGAACATGTAGGCTCAGTCCACTCAATTACCTGGATCAGACTCCTTTTCAGATCCATGTTCTGTTAAATCAGTTAGTCTTTTTAACTACACCATCTTTAAAATTGTCCAAGCTATGTAATTTGTGTTTGTGACTTTTATGGGACCTGAAAATACTGTGAACATTTGTCTTAAATTCACAGCCTCTTAACATACATGTTAAGGTCTCATTTTTTTTTAGAGGATTACCAATGTGAAGAAAATACTCATTTTCAGTCCTAAGTTCACTGAAAGAGCATAATTCACAAGGAAAAGAAACAAAATCTCACGTTTTCCGGGAGATAGAACGATAGGGGAGATGGGTCTGAAATACTGGAGCCTCCAGGGAAAAACGGGAGTGTTGGCAGGTATGGTTGTCTGTCATATCTTGTCCTAATTCGAGGGCTTTTTTTTCCGCAAGGCACGACTTTCGAAAAAATGACTTGAGACTAGTTGTGCTGGTTTACCAACACTTGTTTGGGTCTGTAATTTCTTAGCATCTTCATAATGGTGGTACTGTTTTAAATGATGAAACAGGTTTGTGGTGTTGCCTGCTTTTGATGACACGAGTAGTCTGCGCAGTTTGCAATGCACGTTGCTCTGTTTTGTGTCGGATTAAAAAAAAACTATGTAGCTCAAGACTACTGAAGTCTAGTGACGTTTTTGTTAACAATGTTAGTGACTTTGTTTCCTTACTCCTTCAAGTGCAGCTAACACTTGTATACTGCATGCGGCATTCGGAAGGGCAGGCTGCAAAATGACTGCGCAGCGTTACGCATAGTGCGTAAATAATATTGAGCAATTATCGAACTGTCATTATCGTTTTATCGAAAAATTATATATTGTGATAATTATCGATATTGAATTATCGCAATTTTGATTCTCTGTATGTCCTGTACATGTGGATGAATTGACAATTAAGCTGACTTTGACTTCATCCTTGTTCTGATTCATAGTCTGGCCTCTCACCTGCCTACTGACCGTGTCTTTTGGATTTCCTTTGTTATACTGTTTTGCTCTTGTTTTTGAGCCTTGCCTGTACGACCTCAATTATAATAAACTGCACATTGGGATCCGCAAGTCTGTTCTCAGCATCTGCTTCATAACACTCATGGCCATTTCTTGTTGTGTCCTTTGTTTAATTTGACCTGTATTTATTTTGTTTCATATGTGTCTCTCAAGTATGGCAAATACACCCTCTTAAAGGACTTTAAAACACAAATCTAGAGGAAGGGTTACACAGCTGGAGTCAGTTCAGTGTGCCAAAGTCTACCAAATTACAATTACGAATATGCAGAAAACACTTGAGAACTTCACAGACTATTAATCATCTTTGCCTAAGGAGCTTGATTCTTCACAGTCTAACAGCAGCTCTGGCGAGGGAGACGATGCTCCATCTAGAAAGCAAACTAGCAACAAGGGCACTCAAAGAAAACATAACACAGTGCATTAAATAAATTATTAGGAATTCTAAAGGGGCATCATACGTCATTGCCGGCTGATGGAAGGACTCTTCTCAGGACTTTGCGGTGAGTCACCAGTGGTCTGGGAAAAAGCTGGTGGGACATACCATTAATTTGGTATCCTGAAGGCAATGAAGACAACTTTGGAGGCAAACAAATGCAGATTGGCTAATAGCTTATGCTTAGAACTCCAAGCAAATGTAGATGGTTTGCCAGTATTTAAAAGCTTATTCTCCCAACTTTGGCCCATTCTTGGAGACATCAAAAACCTACCTTAGCATAAGCCATTTGTAACTGGGCTTTTTTGTGGCACTGGCAAGCTAGCAAGCCTTCCCGAATACCTGGAAGATTTTGTGGCTGAAGCTGTATTGTTAGAGAAAAGATTTTAATTTCAGGTCATATCAATGAGGCTCTAACTCTGCTCAATGGTCTGTGTTGCTCCAGCCAGAGCTTTTTTGAAAATATAAAAGGGCACACAAGGTTACTCATTGTGCGAGAAATGTACGCAGGAAGGTGAATATTTGAGCAATAAGGTGATATTCCCTCAAACAAATGCCCGGCTTCGCACTATTAAAGAATTCAGGAAAATGACAGATGAAGAACATCATCTTTGATCTTCTCTTCTGGCCGCATCTTTGAGAATGGTCAGTGGGTTTCCATTAGAATACATGCAGCTTGTCTGTTTGGGGGTCATGAGGCGACTCCTGTACTTGTGGCTCAAGGGTCCACTGGCTTGCAGGCAGATATGCTCTCTGAAAAGCTCTCAGAAAAAAAAATGGGCCAGTTGAGTTTGTACAGACCAAGAACTTTGAAAAAGGTAGGCAGATGGAAAGCCTGTGAACTACACCAGTTCTTTCTTTACACCGATCCTGTGCTCCTAAATGACTATCTACACACTGCTTTTTACCAGCATTTCCAACCGCTGTTTATAGGAGTGTTTATTCTGTCAAACAAAGCACTGCTTGAGTTCACAGACTATGCAAATGATGCACTTGTGTTATTTTGTAGCACTTTGGGAGGCTACCTTGTACAACTTGCACACAATGTAAAGGTTCATGGAAACCTGGATTCCTTCAGTGCCTTTAAGTTTGAAGGCTTGTTAGGAAACCAAATTCTGCGTGCTGCAAGATTGTAAAAAGGCTTGCAGATTGAGAGTCAATACAAATGGAAAGAGAGGGAAGTTCGGGTGTAAGAAGAAAACATGTCTGGACCATTACCATCAGTGTTTCAGTGTGCGCAACAGTACAGCCAATGCACCACAGAGCTGTTCACCCCAAAACTCGACCAAGCCAACAGCAATCTCTATGTTCAGGGAAAAGTGGCAAAGATCAGAAATATAATTGCTGAAAAAGACGAGGTGTACATGGTGTACTCCACATTTGCACATCAAGACTACCCCATATCTTCCTCTACATTTGGAAATGCAAAGCTGGTCCAGTGGCAAAGGAGTAGTTTTCTGATTGCCTTTATGGTGGCCTCCATACAGAGACAAGTGCCAGAGTCTATGAATGGTCCCAAAAATGGTGGTCCCAAATCCATCAAAGGGCTGGAAACAATTTGCTGAACGTGTGCTTTACGAATCAGGTCTTTTTATTTTAATTAAATGTTCTGACATTGTTAACTAACACTACATTTACCTGTACTATGACTTAATCTATTCAGATTAGGCTATAGTGAAATAGCCAACATGCTAAATGTTGCTTTCAGATTCAATTACCAAAATTCAAGCAAAGTGGGAAAGGTCATGTGTGATATCAAACCTCAAAACTGACAAAGAACTTGAACAAGTTGCATCTGTACCACAACGGAGGAAGTAAGCTCATATTTCTGTTGAATATGAAATAGTTTGACTAACTTAAAAAAAAAAAAAACGAATGGAACTGTTTTATTTCATTATGACTGAGAGATATGTCATATTTATTATTCTAATGTGCTTGTGTATAATATTATGAATGAAGACTAAATAATAGTTGTTGTTTTTTTCTTTACTTACATAGACCAACACGCCTCAGTTCACCATCACTTCCATCAGAAGAAGATGACCATCTGGTGACCTACTCACCTAAAACGCCAAAAAAAAAAAAGGTCCGACCTCCAAGAAACTTAACAGGCCCTCCTCTCTTACCCGAGCCAGCAGTTTCTAGACCAAAGAGCACAGATGCCATCAGAGGTAGTAAGCTTTTTCTTACCTGTATCAGAGTAAAATCACAAAGTCACAACTAAAGGCTCGTACACACTGGGACACTTTTCGTTTGCATTTATCGTCAGCGTTTTTCAAGATGTTTTTCCGGATTCAATCCCAAGCGATTTTCACAGGCGTCGAGCAGAAGAGTATGCAAAGGGTGTGCAAGGATTAGGCAGGGGTACCCGATCCTGGAGAACAAACCAACTAATAAACCAACCAAAGCTGCTGTCACTCTGCACTTTTCTCCCCATAGACTTCCATAGTTCTATCTTTGTAAATATTAGTAATAATAAAACATATTGCTGACCGTTTAACTGTTTATTTACAGCTCCGGATTAACATATTTAGTTAATTTAATACATTTTATATAATATTAATTTGAGGATTTTTAGTTTTAGAGGGTGCTGGGCATACCTCTTATTTTCACATGCCAATTTTGTCAGGTATGCTTTATACGCTTAGTTATAAAAAATTTAGACAATAATTCTACTGTACACTCTTATCTACACTTCTTTTGTTACACTAATAGAGAGACTACAAATACGAAATCCATAACCTTGAGGAGAAACTGAAAGAAAAAGACAAAGAGATTAGGAGACTATGAAGGTTGATCCTTCAACTACAAGAGGGTATGTAAATGAAGTGAACCATATTGCATAACCATAGTTATATAGTAATTGTCGGGTGATGATTTATTTCTCAAGTTAAACATTATTTTATTTGAGTGTAGGACTTACAGATACAATGGAAAAATCTGTGAAAGATGCATTCCGGGAACCTCATTGTGCCCCCAGCCAGCCAGAGCCTACTTCTGTCATCGC
Organism: Danio rerio; assembly: GCF_052040795.2. Taxonomy (NCBI): domain Eukaryota; kingdom Metazoa; phylum Chordata; class Actinopteri; order Cypriniformes; family Danionidae; genus Danio; species Danio rerio. Next base: position 4,651,011 of record NC_141029.1, on the reverse strand, counting down.
AGAAGAGATAAAGGTATTATTTATATAGTGAGGAAAAACATTTAAACCGTTTTCTTGGTCTGGGTGATTTTGTCAATATTATTATGATAAAATTGTTCATATCAGTAGATATTAATATTTAACACAATAAACGCCAAATCACAATTACCTTTTTAAGTTTACTAGCTGATTGTTGCTTTTGAAAAGTTGACGTTAATTTGTTAAGCTACGATTTTTCTATCAAAATATGACAAAAAGGTTAACCAAAAACATTTAACAAATCTGAGGTACAATGTTTATAGTTATTAATATGTGTAAATCTTGTTTTGATTATTTCTTAGTTACTGCATGTTCTATATTAAGTGACATCAAATCTTGTTCTCATTTAAATCCATAGGACTTTAGTTAATCTGTAGAAAAGAAATGTCTTTTTTTAATGAAATATGAACAGATAGTTAGATTGAATGTGCATGTATTGTCATTTTTTTCATCTTTATAGAACAAGTCAGTTACTAATTTGCTGAACGCCCATGCCCTGGATTACACAAACTAGAAAACTACCAAAAAAAAAAAAAAAAAACTCACAAGGACTTTAATGGATTCAGTTTTTTCAGCAGAGATGTCGAAACGTTTAGTAACTGGAAAAAAGGGGGTTCTTGGGTGTAATAGGCCCAGCCTTGACCAAGAAAAGGTTGGGCTTATAATCGGTAAGCACACTAGCAAATTGCATGCATTGGACAGTTAATATTTTTGAAGGTCTAAAATTGGATATGCAAGAATAAAATTTATATGCAGTGATTGTTAACACACTATATGCTACACAGGCTCAATCTGGAGGGGTCTTGTAAATTCTGTTTTGGTGGCAGAGTCCGTCTCTGTCTTGTCCTGTTTCTGTCATTGTGTGTGCCTTCTTCTGCGCGCGCAGACCATGCGCGCTCCTGCTTGATGCGGACTCTGTGCGTGCCTGTCTAGGATGTGCTCTCTTGTGTTTTGTTCTGTCGGCATCGCGCTGGTTCATTCTCAGCGTCTACGTCTATTTGGTTTCACTTGGCGCTAAGATAAAACATGCGCGTTGCATATGTGTAAGCGCACGGTAAGGTGTTTTCATCTATTTTGTGCTCGTGTCTTGCATCTATTTGTGTTTGTGTTGTCCAAGCACGTGGCTCTGTGATTACATTGTGTCGTGCTTCAGTCTTGTCCTTTTATTGTGAAGGCATGGTTAATGAGTTCTCTCATTAAGTTTAATGTGAAGTTTCTCTCATTGGCTACATGTTGGCTTGTGTTGTCTCTGTGTCATGTGCTCTCCCGTCTATTGTCTAGTCCCACCCTCCTTGTTAACCCATTTTTAGTTAATTATGTTCATCTGTTTGTGTGTTTATTCACTTCTGCTTATTTCTCCTCATCTGCTGTCCTGTGCAGTTTGTTATCGATTGTTTCTCTGTTTCTCTTTGTTATCGCTCTGAAAAAACGGTAACTTAGTTTCTGTTTTCACTCACCCAAAAAAATGCTCTGTTTTCAGGATTTGATTAATATCATATCCAAATACTTTATAAATATTTTAAACCTCCTCCAGTGTTTATTGTTTTTAGAAAATATCAAAAATATTTTTTTTCACATAGGCTTTTGTAAAATGAAAGTTTAATATGGCTTTAAAACGGTTTAATTTGTGTATTGTATATACCTAAATTGTTATAGCTAGGTTTTGTTTGTTTTATATTGGTTTATTTATTAATTGTGATTATTATTATAGCCAATATTTGTAAATCTTTAAATGATTTCAATACAGCTTGTGCTATTTTATCAAGATATAACACTATTGTTTTGAGCCTACAAAAGTGGAGACGAAATTTGTTAAGTTTTATGTCTTTCTGTTGTATTCATATTGTCAAAAACCTTTACTGTCTGCTGTGTCTTTAATATGATGTAAAGATTATTATGCGTTATTGAAACATCAAGCAGGACGCAGCAAAGTATGTCCCTTATAAATAAAAACTTTAATATTTTATGCAACAGCCTTACATTTAAAAGGGAAACATAAGGGAAATCATAAGCAAAAAGACAACTAGCCTATAAGGCTATATGTTTTCTTTTCCTTATTTATTTGTTTGGTGCTTGTGTGCGATCAGAAAACTAGTGCCCGCCTCTCCTTTCACTCCGCCCCGAAATCCCAGCTGGCCCTTTTTGGCCCAAGGTATTCGGCGGGCTTAAAAAAGGCCGGCTGCTGGCTCAGAGAAATCCCCGCTTTTGGCCCGATCAGGTCCCAGAAATGACAGTAGAAACCCGACTGCCCTTGGCTCGCTTGCTTTAGGCGCGATAGTGAAAATGCGACTGTTTAGAACTGGCTCAAGGTACCATCACATAACAGAAAGCCAAAAGACTTAACTATCTTCACCAATACTTTGTGCGCAGATGTTCGGGAGACCCTTTACCAAATTTGGTAAATGATTTTAATCACCTAACAATGGTGTCTTACAAATTTTCAACAAGAAAAAACTGCCTATCGAGATTCTTTTCCATGACTCCCGGGTCATGCGCTCCTGATATGGTACATCCTGCCAGATGCACACTTATAGAGACAGGATCTCTGGAAATTAATGCATACGAATAAAAAACAATCTCTTGAAATGTTCCAATCAAGGCAGATGCATCTTTGATAAATACGCCATCATTTTCCTCAAATGTTTATTGCAACCTTTGTAACAAACCAAATTAATCAATGTGTTTTTAACTCTCATAGCAGATGAAACCTTCTTTATGTGTCTGAAATGTATGATGTCTGGTAAATGTCTTGTAACATTTGATGTAAGATACAAACTTACAAGAGATTTTACCACATAAAAATTAACAAGCGGTCTGTAAATGATTGACCTTTAGTACAATGATACAGGGCGTGGCCCCGCCCTTTATACCAACTGCTCATTGGAAGACAGTGCCATGAGGATGGACTAATCCAGGTCACTTAAAAACACCCTACAACAAGAAAATGTTGCTTTTGGCTTGCTCACGCTCGCTGTTGCTCTCTGCCCCCTCTTGCCTGCTTGGACACTGCACCGCCACACGCTATTGAGTCACCACAAACTTTCCAGGCAAACCTTTGAGATCGCCGAAACCGCACTTCTGCAAACTGACTCTCAGCAGTCTGTCACCATTGGTTACCAAGGACGACAGCTACTCACTCGCAAGTAAACCCAAAGCCGTCACCAAAGTGAGTCACCACGCAATCAGGAACACCGTGCTTCGCCAGCCCGGCGAATGAAACTCAACTTCAGCAAACATGCAAGTAATAAACATACCTTGTCTCTTGCTGATTGATCTTAAGCAGTTAAAGATAAGCCAAATCTCTGCTTTTGTGGTTTCTCAATTGTGATTCTAAGATCTAGTTAGAAGTACTAAAATTAATTTGGGATGGTTGTCAACTCATTTTGCACCCTTTGAACTTCTTTGTGTGTATGTGTATGTGCGCATGTGGTTTGTTTGTCGTTTGCTTATTATGAAGTTTGTTTCATGTATCGTAGTGTAGCTCAAAAAATCTTTGTTCTCATTTTATAAGAACTGTTTTCTTGTATATGTGCTTCTAAGTCATTGCCTCGAGCTGTAGATTTTGTTACCCTGCTAAAGTTAACCCAATACTGTGCTATGTTATTATCATCGGCCATGTAAAAATATAAACAAGATTGGTAAAATGCGATGTCTTCTGTTTGCTGGACAAATGTTAGATTAAGTGTGAATCTTTTTATCTGATTCAGTCTGAAATCAATTGAGTCGAATCAATGATTTGAATCTTCAGGATCCGGATTCATTGAAATGACCCAATAAATCCCTGATTGATCTTTTAACGTAGGTTGATGCCCTACAAGCTGAGCATGTTGTATCATATAAAAAGCATAACTAATTAAATGATTATAGTGTATGACATGCAACGTCAAATGAAACAGGCTGTTTTGTGTCTGGTAATGTCAAGGTCTCAATTTTTGTTTAATATTTTAAGTACCTTACAGTTAGCATTGAAGTGGTCTAGCTCAATCAATTTTGGGGATCTTGTAAAAATGTATTATTGCCTCTTTCTGGTCCTCCATGTCTTCTTTAATATCAATTCTTACTTTTAGTGGGGGTTCATCTTTTTTTGTCAGAGTATACCGCCTGTACAGTATTGCTGCTCTTTCTGGAACTTTTATGCTCTTCCATTCTGCAGCTCCAACAAATGTAAATGTCATAGTACGGCTTTAAGGAAAGGAAACTTTTACATAAAAAATTTATATTGGGAAACAATAAAACAAAACTAGCAGTGTTCTCTCACACACTGAAGGTGCACTTTCAGCTGAAACAGATGGTCTAGGTGTTAAATCATCCAGATCAAGTTGAAGAGTAGTGCTTTGTAGTCTGGTACTGGTTTGGGGTGGTGATGAGGCACTTCCATCCACAGAATTTCCATCTATAATCGAGGTAAAAGTTGCAGGGGAGCTACAGTAAAATACATAAACATCAATTTATTCATTTAAACATCTATCTAGGCTTTTAATAAAGTTTTTAAACAAAACAGCAGAATATATTTATAAGATGTAACGACCTTTATGTACATTATTTTGTCTTAGTTTTGGACAGAAAAAAAGAATCTCTTACTACAGTTCACACCTAACATTTCTACCTTTCTCCACATGTATTTGCAGGTTAAGGCATCACTTCTGCAGAAAATTCTTCTCCACGTGTCAGACAGGCATCCTAAAAATTAGAGACTTAATATGAAATCAGACAGGTCTACATTGTCTGCTTATGATTTCATGACATGCTAAACTAATTAAAGCTCTTGTTATTTTGTTAGTTCTTCAATTTTGTAAGTTTTATGGATCAATCATTTAATACCGGTGGTTATAAATACATCAAAAGACATTTTCTAGTGTTCACTTATAAATAGACGTACACTTTTCTGTGGTGGCATCAGCAGTGAGGTGAAACAGTGAGTGCACATACAGTAGCACACTAGAAATTTTTCACCATACATGTGAGGAGTTAATGATCATACGTATTGTAGGTTTGTGTTAAGTGTGGAGACACTAGTTTGCTCATAGTAACACTAAAGGCAATGAAATGACTGTACAGTGCTTTCTGGTAGGACTTCCCGCAGATCAACTTTGCCCATGTAGAGCTTAACCTGTCAGAATTCATTGGCCTTCCATCTCTTTAATTCCCTCAAACTGCATGGCTTCCTGGCAAACATGGGGTATGTCACATCTCAAATTCCTTAGCCTCTGACTGACCTCCCTCAGCTGAGCTGGTGATAGCCATTGCCCCGTGACCACAGGAGGAGCGTGTTTTGTATTACCACCCAGGCAGCACTGGTGCATGTAGTCAACAGGAAAAGACTTGACCATGTCAATTTGTAGATTGCTGAAAGGGGACAACAGTATTTTCTTGATGGTGTTAAGGCTGATATTGCTCTCTGAATGAGAAATCATACCTTAAACTAAGGTCATGCACTTCTTCGTACGTCATGCGCCCCTTTCAAAAGCCTTTTTGGGGGCACTTGTCTGAGCCATAGTAACCTGAAAATCGTTTGATGCACTTCAGCATTGCTTTTGCATCACATGTAATACACCTCAGTCTCACATTAACTGCTGTTTCTCCCCATGAGAAGCCATTTGTTACATTCACATCGTTCATCTGATATGACTTTGATTAAGTCAAGTGATTTGTGCTTGGCCTCAGTAAGGGCAATGGCCAAAAGGAAATATGCTTGCTGATTTTAGATGTACTGTGCAGAGTACAGACCAAAAAGATTCACCAGTGCTCCTAAAGAGGGGCAGTCCATCTACATTGAGTTAAATCTCAATCTCAAGGATGACTCTTTCATAATTGTAAGGACACTGATTCAAGCACATTGTTAATTGCTCAGTCACTCCAAATGTAACAGATTCCACTCCAGACACCATTGGACTTTCAATATTCAGTTTTTAACAATGTTTTAGCAGTGGATGGCAGGTGTTTATGGCCTTGATTCCTGAGAACTTTAAGCAGTGAGTCTGCAGCATTGTGCTTGATGTTAGAGCCACAAATCCACTTCTTTAACGCCTTAGCTAAGTTGTCAGTGGGCATATCAATGTTGTCAGAATACTCCCATCTATCAAAAAAAAAAAACAAACATCTGTCTCTACTGGAATATTCTGTATCCCTGTTTTCTGTGTCTACAGTCATTGTATGATGTAGCAGTGTCTCACCATTGACTGCATCAATGCCAATATTGTCAAAATCTCCTGTCCCTGTATTTTTTTAGGCCTGAGTTATGGAGTGGCAGAGTGTGTCTGGAAATGTGTGCTTCACTGTCTAGATTAGTACTAGGAACAGTTGCATTACTGTGCACATTTCTAATGTTTCTTTGCACCCTTTGCCATAGCCATTGGTATTCTCTTTTCCTGGCTACTGCAGACATCCAGCTTTGTGACACAGCTCTGTTTTCTTCTCTGCAAATGCGTACATTGATGTGTAATTTATGTAGAAAACCCAAAGATGTTGCAAGCATTTTGCTTACAGAGCAGAAAATGATGACATGATGATATTAAGTTAAATAATACATGTAATTATATATTCACAATAGTTGTGCATCTGGGAATCTCCTACCCCTGTCTCCCATATATATTAATTTGAACCAGCCCTAGGGTGCTTTTACACTTGCCTTATTTAGTTCGATTGAATCGCACGAGTTCGTTTTCCCTTTTGGTGCGGTTCGTTTGGGCAGGTGAGAATGCAGCAATTGTACTCGAATGGGCACCAAAAGTGGACCAAATAAGCGTACAGAGACCGGCTTGAAGAGGTGGTCTCGGTACGCTTTCAAACGAACCCCAGAGCGGTTCCTTTGTGGTGAGAATATGATCTGTACTAAAACAGACCCAACCGCAAAAAGTACTGCGCCTTTTGGACTAATCCAGCTGCTGTAGGCCGATGTGCTGTGCATTATGGGATATGGAGGAAAAATATTCATTTACAGCGCTTTACCAACAGAGAGAAAGAGAGAGAGAGGAAAACCGTACCTGATGGATCGTTGGTAATATTTCCGCAAGATGACCATGTTGCTAAGTTAATTCACGCCTCCTCCTGAAGTGATGTGCGATGCATTAAATCATAGTTTTCCACGCCACAGCCGCACTTCATTCTTGAAATGTATAATTTGTCTAAAGTGATGTATACAAACTATATAGTATACTATAAGCAGGGATACAATCAGTCGTAGCTCCTTAGTAAAAAGCGACATTTTGTGTCTGCCGGTGTTTTTACTTGCGGGAGTTCACTGGCATTTTCCCGCATGTTAATTCTGACTTATCAAAAAGCAGTTTAGGAACTATGCTCAGCACCATCTGGCCAATGAGAGATGTGGATTTTGTCAGATGACTGCATTTTGGTTCTTTTCATGTGGTTTGGACCAAAGTCAGCAGCAAAGAGGGCAGAAAATGCTACAATGTATCATTTATTGCCTTTGGTCCAGACCAAATGAAGCGAACTACAGATGTGAAAGCACCCTTAAGGCCCGTGCACACCGAGACGTTTTTTTGCTCACGTTTTCCGTCGACGTTTAACACCTCGGGACTAAATAACAGGTGTTAATGTGATCATGCACACAACCCGCAAACCGCGAGGCGCAAAAGCGTCATTTAAAAAAAAAAAAAAAACGGCTCATGGCCATGTTTTTGGTTTTGACGCGCCGTGTCAAAACCTTCTCCACCAATCAGATCAGCACTTTTGCTCACATGCACGGAGCTGCTGAAGTTACAGTAAACAGCACTTGAAGGCGCTCAAGCGCAAAACTGTCAATGCGAGCGCACATTGAAGACAACGCCCAGAGGCGATATGAACGTGGAGCTGCTTATTGCTCTTGTGAACACTAATCATTTCTTTATCGCTAGAGCTGCTGCTTGAATAATCCATGCTTGTTTAAGTCACCAGTAACTTTATCAACAATCGTGTGAACTTCCTCTACTCCTCTTCTTCTGTGTTACAAGCGGGTGTCAGAAGCTTAAAGGGCCATGAAACCCCCTGGTTTCAGCAGAGTGTTTTCACACCTCTACTTTGGGAAAAAGTCAGAAAAGTGGGCGTGTCCAGCTCTGTTTAGGGGGGAGTGTCAGAGGAAGAAAAGAGGCTTGGTGTGGGAGTGTCTATTTGGGCGCGCTGAATTTCAGAGTCAAAACACACACCCAACAGGGGACAAAGTGACTGTGTTTACATAGACATCTGTAGTCGAATTATTTGCCAAATTATTAAATGGTGGACTTTAACTGCAGTTTGGCTCTTTCATTCAGGGAATTCATTCATGTCCCTCTCGACAAACGAGATATTTGATTCGAGGAGCTGCTCTAAGCGTGTATTTTCATGCAATGTTTGATACCGCACGCCGAATGAGAGAAAAAAAACTCAGCATTTCCCGGAAACTTAGATGCACTTGGCAGGTAGTGTCAGAAAGCTGCGTGTGTTATTCCGGTCACAAAATCCTACATGAGGTTATAGTTTGGTTGTAAAGCTAACTTGTTTACACTCGGTGCAATAGTTTGTTCGATACGAATAAAATACGAACTGAATAAACAAAGAGCACTGGTCGCTCACTTACCAAATCTGTAGAGACAGAACAATCCACAGCAACTAGAGCCGCGTCTTTATTAAGAGACTACAAGCGAATCCGGATCTCAGCGTTTGCAGATGAGAACAGCTCTCAGGTAAACAATGTTTCTCCTTAGACACGTAAGTTATTGTTGTCGAGCGTCGCGTACACTGTTAATCCACACGTGAGTCTGCGCTCTCACAGAGAGAAAATGAAAACAAAACTTAACTACAGCAAACTATAAAAGCAACACTTCACGCTTGTTTTGCCAACACAACGTGGCGTCTCTGCCGTCTGAACACTATGACAGTAATGAATATATATAAAGTTGCACAATAGAGCACGCTGATTGGTTTGAACCAAGCCTTACTCATGCATTAATGCAGCAGGCTGTAAGACGTAATAAGACACACTTTGGCACAGACGTCCAGTCTGCATGCTGGAATACATGCTATTATGTCATGACCGTGACGCAGCTTCAAAAATTAGTTTCAAACCGGAAGTACGAATTTGCTTGAAATAACGCAAAAACAACCAATTTACACTTTTTAGTGAAATATAGGTGTCCTAATAGTGTTTTTAGCAGTGTGGGACACATATACGACTGTCAACAGCTCAAAAAATGTGTTTAGTGTTTCATGACCCTTTAAAGTTGTGCAGCACCATCTACCTTCAAAAGAGTGATTTTGCATACTCTTCAGCTTGACGCCAGTGAAAAGCACTTGGGTTTGAATACTGAAAAACGTCTTATAAAACTCTAACGTTAAACGCAAACGAAAAGCGTCCCGGTGTGTAGGAGCCTTTATTATCGAAAAATCTAATTACATTTGAACCTGTATATATTCAAACTGCAATACATTTGTGAAACAAGACAACCAAAGTCAGGAAATCAGACCTTATGTGCTATATTAAAATAAATGTAAACGCAAATACATTTCGTTCATTCTTTTCTTTCACTGTATAAAACACCTATTTATTTTCAAACATCTTGTGGGTTTGGAGTGACAAGAAAGTAATGACAAATTGCTATTTTTGGTTGAACTTTTCTCGCGAGTCCTAAACACAACCAACTGCTAGTCTATTTAGGGCTGCTAACATTTCAAAACACATGCCTAAGCTTTAATATGACATTCATTGTTATTTCTCCTAGCTCTTCAGTTTCCACTGTTCCCGGGCACGTATTTTCCTATTAATTGCTAATGATCTCACCAATGGTGTTGAACTCAAAGTCCAACAAATCATTATGGTGCCGGCCAGTAAATTCACATGTACAGGAACACCGTAAACAGTAAGTGCACATTCCAAATGATATGATATAATGTAATTTACATATAATGTTGAAATACAGCATAGAACATGCTAGAGTCCATGAATTTTTCTCATAAGGTGTGTCCCATACTGCTGCTGACCATTCCTTTAATGTTTGTGACAGGCCTGACATCATGTAGCTGTTTGCGTCTGTCTATAAATGCAGCGAGTCTGACAGTATCCAGAGGTGCTTTGGAGTAATCTCCACTATGAGCACTGACCCATGGGTGCTGAAGACACGAGGCCGAGCTTGGCCTCTTCCTGGGATCCTGGTTAAGCGTGGACACAATAAAGTCTTTGGCTGCCTGGCTTATATCGGAGAAGTACTCTTGAGGAAAGCAGAAGTCCAGCCTGCAGATGTTGACGCAGGTCTCCTCCAGACTCTCATCCAGGAATGGGGAGACTCCACTAAGCATGACGTAGGCCAGCACCCCTACACTCCACACATCTGTAGAGAGGGACACTGGAGTGCCCTGGATGAGCTCTGGAGCAGCGAACTCGGGGTTACCCAGGAGGAGATGTACGTAGCGGTGACTTGAAACCTGTACAGCATCACCTAGATCTGAGAGCTTCACGCAGGGTACCGGAACGTGGAGGTCCACCAACAAGTTTTCAGGCTGAAAAAGAGATAATCATATTAGCTTATTGAGTACATTTCTATATTTTCATTTAACTGCCACTTGCAGTGGGAGGAATAAGTAATAAACATGCCATGTATTTTCCTGGGGTAATATATCTAACGGTAGGGATGGCGGACGTGAAACTGACGTTTTTTACACATGCTGTTTCTCAATATGCGTTCTTCAGCGGTCTTGCGTCCTCGTGTTCTCGTAAAAAGTCATCATCAGCTGCCTAAGTTCAGTTCCAATACTCAAGACCGCAAGTACGGAGGACGCGTAAAACTTCCCGGATGATATCTTGAAATCGAGGACGCACGGATGCAGACTTGAGCACCGAACTCGCTCTGGAAGTCCCAGAAGTCATTGCGACTGGAGGTGGGAAGCGCAGCATTTTATCTAGATTACTTATTAATGTTCATAGATATTTACCTCAAGAGTTTCCCTAAATGAAACGGTGAAGTAAACATTACCATGGACATCTTAATAAAGGAATAAACACATTAAGGGTGTTTGTTTGCTGAAATTTGTATTAAAATCTGTTTTATTTATATTGTGCAACATATATTTATAATGTTTTTATGCAAAGTATATATTTTGAAAAGGGGAAAAACAATAAATCGTTGTATGAAGGCTGTAATGTTTAAATAATTTACCATTTAAAACATGTGAAGGTCATGTGACCATCAGGAAGAACGCAGCATCTCAATTCTCAAAGGACGCGTTCTCTGCCCACGCGGTCTCCTGAGTTCATTCTTCCGAGGACACCTGGCAAGACCGGTCTCCACAAGAACACAAGTCCGTTCTCTGCGTTCTTGGAATTGAGAAACAGCCACAGTGTCGAGATCCTGAAGCGCAAGCGTTTCGAAAGACTGCACCGAAGCACCCAAGTCACGTGACTAAAGTGTTTTGAAACACCTGGTCACGTGACTAAAGCTGTTCAAAGCATGGATCAGCTTAGAAGCGTTTCGAGACCCGGCAAATCTCCATTTGACTGCCAGGACTGTGCATGTGCACGCTGCCTGTTACTGTGCTTCGAATGACGTTTTGGGTTCGAATCCCGACTTGTACAAGTACTCTGAAATTATGGTTTGATGTATTTAATCATGTTTTTGATTTGTGTAGCCTAAATAGGATACAGCTGCAGTTACGCCATCAATATAGCATCATTTTTTGTAACACTGTAAAACTATAATTAATAATTTTACAGTACTGTGATAGTTGGGTTTAGGGTTTGGGTAAACATTAATAAAATACAAGAAATGAGAAATTTAATGTATAATATAAATAATTCTTGATAACTTCAGGCCACAGTTTCTGATCTAGCAACAACCCTGTTTTGAGACCAAAACAAGACATATTTATTCACAAATTGTTTATTCGTATATCAGACCAATGTTGAAACAAAACGATACAAGAGCAAAGCATTATCAACTGGTATTAAAGCATTTCAAAACAACTGTATCAGCCGGGATTCGAACCCGCTATGCCCGCATGGTAGTCAGACACCTTAACCACTCCATTAAAGTACTTGAACGTCCAAGTATACAAAGTGGGGTTTAAAGCCTCAATTTGCTCAACTGTTCTTTGCTGAAGCTGTTTCAGTGCAATATATAAAAAATGACCACTAGGTGTCACTGTAGAGTGGGGTTTCGAAGCTTCGACACATTTGCTTCGACTGTTTCACGAAGCCTCGCTTTGCCCACCATCTATTGGAGCTGTTTACATGGAATTGAATTAGGCTTTGGTAAAAACCCAAATACAAACATTAAAAAAAATCAGAAAAATTAGTGATGTAAAACTAGATTAAAGACGCATCTCTTTGCATTAGCATACACATAAAACACAAATGCTGTTGAAATCCAAATCCTCTAAAGGATTGTTAGTCTGCATTATTTAGGCAACCAGAGCTGGAAACAATTCCCAAAAGACATTACAATTTGAACGGCATCTGTGCTTGTGTTAGTCTTTCTTATTATTCATGAGGTTTCTATAATCCTGGACCAGGCTGTATCCTGAGCAGCTACTGTTGCAGTCATGGAGGAGTGGAGAGCATGAGACTGATCCCTGTAAGACCCCAGTGACAGACGAGTCTGTGCATTGATCTTGAAGGGCAAGCCTGTACGCCAGCCGGTGACCACTCCCACCTGCAGCTTCTCCATGATGGACGTTCTTCGTTCTCCAGGCTCCGGTGCCTAGACTGCCGCTTTGCACAAGACATTTGGCCATAGGAGAAATGGTCGTGCCCTTCTGAGCCTGGTTTCTCTTAAGGTTTTTAAATACTTCACTTTCGCCAAATGGCTTGATGGTTTGGGACTTGTGGAGCTGCCCATCGCTGGATTTGCTGTTTACTGTTTGAACTGTCAACCAGAAATTATTACACCACACTGAACTGAACTAAACTTCAACACTGAAAACTGAACTGACACGGTTTCAATTTACTATAATCTTCTATGTGAAGCTGCTTTGAGACAATCTACACTGTAAAAGTGCTACAGAAATAAAGATGAATTGAATTGATGTGTAATAAAATCAAAATGACAAAAGAAGAGTGTACTATGTGTACTATACAGTTGCTATGACAGGTGTCATTTATAACAATGTAATACAGTTGCTAGGCTTTTAGTTACAACTACACAATTAATAGAGTATAGAGTGGAGGAACTATAATGTCAATTTGTATGCAAAAAAACCCGGAAGTGAGTTAGCATTTTTGTTTAGATTCCCTTGTCACAAAGTCAGTGGAATTTTTCAATGGGATTTTAGTTAAATCGCTTAAATAAGGTTCGTGGCTAACACAAACTCTGTGTTATGTTTATGTTTTATTCTATGACATAAAACACATCAGTTACATCACACTCTTGATTTGTTAAATGAGTTAGGCTTCTTTAAAAAGACAGTTACTATCAAGTTGCTAAATGGGACTACAGGTGCTGTCGGAGACATTATACGTCATTGAGCTGATCTGGAGCGCAGCTTGCTTGTGTTGGGCATTTCCATTTGTTTGTTTTTATGAATAGTATTTTAAAGTCTGTTGTGTTTTTTCTTATCGGGAAATCATATTGTGTGTAGATTATGTCCTCACTTGTAAATACTGTCAAGAAAAATAATTTGTTGATCATTTATCTTAATTAAACGTTATCAGTGCAGCCTGTCTCTTTCCTGCTCTCAGTAATGCAAACGTGTGAATAATTGTGTAAAAATACATACATATTAACTGTTATTTTAATGCAATCAATTGATTGATCTGAACACATTTAACGGTCATAATTGCAGTATTTACACTCCTCCATAAAATGTATAGCAGATGTGACTGTATAGGTTGCTTTACGCTGTACTTAGTGACAAAAGAAGAATATTAAATGTTGTTCTCGATCCATCATGGAGCTTGCCAGCATTTGATAGACTTGTTCCTCACGCCTCATTTCTGTCATTCATTAAGGTAAGCAGGCAGTTACCATCTGTTCAGCTAAGGTAAGTGAACACTTTTTAAAATGTTTTATGATATTACTATGCAGGCACATGTTTACATACGGTTTTAAAACTTTTACAACAACCGTAAAGCAAAACAGATGTATTTCCCATGTAAAAACGATCCAAAAGGCATGTAGGTTTATGTGTTTTTCCGTATTTATTTGTTTAGAATATATAGCGTGGATTATAATATAATAAACAGAGAGATTAAATCTTTGTCATGGACCATATTTCTAAAAATAAGCGTGAAAAGTTGTCTGAAGCAGGGTGGTGCTGACGTCACAGGTCAGCACCCTGAAGGCACTGTAGTCCGTTTATAGCCTACTGTTAGCTTTTCAGTTCTTGCGTTTGCATTTAAGATCCAAAAGTGCTCAAAGTTGTATTTTCGTGTGAAGATTGTCCGGCTGGACAAAACGGTTTGAACACAGAGCTTAATTTTTGTAATCTTTGAAAAGCCTATGGGAAAATCCTATAGGGATTTTATTGAGGAAACCAGTTTTATGCTAGCAGCCGATTAGCCTACAAGGTGACGTCGTAGTTCCTCCACTTTATTGCTTGTGTATTGTAATGCTATTACTTGTATACAAGTAGCATTGCAGAAAAGTGTCAGCTAGCAGCTACCTGTGGATGCATGTGGTGGCATTATGTTTTACCTTGAGATCTAGATGAGCCACTCTGCAGGTGTGCAAGTGCTGCAGAGCTTCCAGTGTGTCTTTAATAAAAAATGCCACTTTCTCCTCCATCAGTTCATCATGAGCTACCAGATAGTCAAGCAGACGTCCATCCTCAACACTGAAAACATACACAAATGATCATGGCATTGCATTTGATTGTGTGCACACACTAAAAGATTTAGACTTACCTTACTTAAAAAACAGCTTAAACCTGCCTAGGCTGGTTGGCTGGTTTTAGCTGGTCGACCAGGCTGGTTTTAGAAGGGTCTTGGCCATTTCCAGGCTGGTTTCCAGCAATTTTCAGTCTGGTCGGTCAGGCTGGGAGATGACCAGCTAAAACCAGCTTGACCAGCCTAGCCAGGCTGGGAGCCCAGCCAAAACCAGCTATGTCCAGCTTAAACCAGGCTGGTCAAGCTAGCTTTAGCTGGATTTAGCTGGTCATTTTCCAGCCTGACCAGCTAGGACCAGGCTGGAAATGGCTGGAAACCAGCCTGGAAATGGCCAAAACCCCTCTAAAACCAGCCAACCAGCCTAGGCTGGTTCAAGCTGGATTTTTCAGCAGGGTATTCATTCATTCATTCATTTTTTTCCCTACACTTAGTCCCTTATTTATCAGGAATTTCTAGAACCGAATGAACCACTAACTATTCCACCATATGTTTTATGCAGCGGATGTCCTTCCAGTCGCAACCCAGTACTGGGAAACACCCTTACACTCTCAAATTCACAGGCACACTCATACACCAAGGCCAATTTAGTTCATCCAATTGACCTATAGTGCATGTAGAACAGCCTTCTTGCTGTGAGGCAACAGTGCCAACCATCCATATTTGCATTCCAAATGGATTTACTTACAGTTCAAGAATCAGCATGTAGGCTGTAGGCGACTCGTATGTATCAATCAGTGACACCAGTTGGGGGTGCTGGACATGGCGTAGAATATCAGCTTCATGGGCCACCTGTTCTTTCTTGTGCATCTTCTTATTCACAAACTTCACAGCAACCTCCTGCTTAGTGGCTTTACTGAGACACTTCCTCACCACAGAGAAACGACCCCTTAAACACAGAACATTAAAAAGGCTCAGTTTCTTACAGACAGGCTGGGGGTTTACTGCATCCATTTTGAAGAAGGTTTGAAATAAGGACTTTACCGCCCAATTTCACATAATTCTGTAAAAGCAGATTCAAAGTTGTCTTTCCACTGGATTCCAGCGCCATCATATGTTGATGCTGCATGAAAAAAAATAATTAGAGTTGTTACGAGTAGTGTAGTGTAGGCTTGTGTGTGTCTCTCTCGCGCTCTTTCTCTCGCTCTCTCTCTCTTTCTCACTCTAAGTATTCGCAGGTGCAGCGGATTACGTTGGGACGGACCATGATTGGCGGCGGCTATAAAAACCTGCAGAGAACATGGGTTCGATGGCTCCCCGCTCTCTCTCGATTTCCCCGCTTGTACTCAGTGGAGAACGTGATCCCATGAGTGTTTGCTTGTATATTGAGATGCCGTTGTGTTAATTTTTAACCGGCGATTGAAACCCGGTTTACTGTCTCCCTGTCGGGCTTGGAGCATGTAGGGAGGTTTGGTGCCTTATTTGTTATTTTCGTTTTCTCCTGTGTTTGTTAGTAGGGAGGTAAGTTTTCTGTATTTTATTCTATTTGTTTTCTAGGGAAGTTTAATCTAATTTAGTTAGCTTGGTTTATTGTCATTTATTTTGGCTGACCCCTCCTGATGTTATTTTTGCTCCTTATTTCTGTAAATAAGTCATATTTTCTTGTTAATTCTTAGTGGTTGTGTTTTTGGTTTATATTTTGGGGAGAGAGAGCGCGGGGGCACCAGGGATTATATTTTTAATCCCTGTTATTTTGTTACGTTTTTGGTTACATCTCTTTTTGATTAAGGATTTTTTTTAATTTAATTCGTAACAGAGTATAAGAAAATGGAAAATAATAAACAGTAAAGCTTGGTTCTCAAATGTAGCACTGCTAAATTAAACAGTATTTCATAGCATCAGTAATGCTTCTGACAAAAAACTTTCATTATTATGCTTTTGTGAATACTTTAGTTATACTAGAATGTAGTGTATCTTTTGCAAAGTAGTTAATCCCAGATTACAAAAATACTGTCACTTATATGTGGTATATTTTGATTTCCTTGCTCATGTGTTAGTGTGTTTGACCCCTGTTTTTCAACTGATCGTGCATCTTTTGTTTCCTCCCAAAGTTTGCCAGTGTACACATAAGCTGCGTCCGAAAATGCATCCATACTATATAGTACGCTAAAAACAGTGAGCCGAGTAGTATGTCCGAATTTATAGAATTCGAAAAACGACATGCGAAAAGTACCCAGATGATCTACTACATCCGAGATTCTGAAGTGCACATCCGATTCATGCTATGATATCCCTTGGTATACCGCGAGAGAATTCATGAATAGGAGTGAAGCGAAACAACTGATGCAGGTGGGTCACCTGATCATGACAAAATGGTGAATGTAGTATGTCCGAGTTCCATTCATACTACTCACATTCATGCTATATAGAACGTACTTTTCTAATGATTGAGTAGTAAATTAAAATTCGAATGCAGTACTTACTTAGTAGTAAGCGATTTCCATAGCCATAGTCTTTTTTCATAAATAAATAAATAGGGGGGGGAAAACTAAATACAAAAGAGAACTTTTGGATATTTTTTACTGTGGCCAGGATTTACAGGAAATCTGTGTGATGAAAATTCAGCCTTTTATTCAGAGAAATAAAAAGTCAGGGAGTTGATGTTGGCTTTGAGCAGGAACCCTAAAACATTCTTTCAAAAGCCTTCCAAGAGGATCCATTTCAGTTAGGATGCTGCTGTAGATGACAACAACACCTGCAGACAGAAAGTATTCATATTTTATTCAATTGTATTTACCTGTGCTGGATAATGTCACCATGTTTGAGGGTTCACTAGGCGGGCTGGTGCCCCAGGGATTACTGGCACTGACTCTGAACTGGTAGTGCCCACCAGGAATCAGATTGTCAATCTTCACACACACATCTGCCGTGGAGACCACCAACTGCTGCCATACCAGAGAATCTGCACACAAATAGAGAGACACATACGTTTACCAAACGCTGGATGTTCAAAAGCACAAAATAACAAATTTTGGGTTTATCGTCATTCTTTTTAGAACCATTTTCAATACATCTCCAACCCTTTTAATAAAACAGGCTTTACATTATATCTTACACTAGTATTCTAAAATTTGAGCTCAGTTTTCCGTCTCTTTCTTTACAGTATTTTTCCATTAACCAAGGATTCAATTAAATTCAATTCAGCTTTATTTGTATAGCGCTTTTACAATGTAGATTGTGTCAAAGCAGCTTCACATAAATGGTCATAGTAACTGGAACAGTGTGGTTCAGGTTTTAGTGTTAAAGTTCAGTTCAGTTCAGTTTAGCTCAGTTCAGTGTGATTTAATCATGCATTTAGTTGATCAAAGATGAAATAAATAAAACTAAAATATTATAAATGTAGGTCTTCAGGAACAGGGTCGAGCATCCCTGCTTTAGATGAACTACTGAAAGTTGCTTCTTGTGCCACCTGATGGGTATTGTGTGAAGCACAACATTGTGTCAGAAAAAAAGCGCTTGTAACCACACATGGTCAGGGCCGGCGCTTCCATAGAGGCGACCTAGGCGGCCGCCTAGGATGGCAGAATAGATAGGGCGGCGTCCCCGAAACTATCCTCGCCACCCGCGCCCACAATTATATCCGCGTCTAGGGTGGCAGAATATAGAGAGCGGCGTCCCCGAAACTATCCTCGCCACCCACGCCTCAGTTATATCCGCGTTCAGCGTGGCAGAATAGAGATGGTGGCGTCCCCTAAACTACCCTCGCCACCGCGCCTCAGTTATATAATAGACCCCCAATAATAATAATAAGCCCCCCCCCCCCCCCCTAAAGTTTTACTTTAGGTTTGAGGGCGGCGTGACTGTCCTTTGCCTAGAGCGGCAGTTTAGCTTGCTCCGGCCCTGCACATGGTGAATTACATGCTGCCAGGTGAAAAACTGCATTCTTAAAAAGCATCAGATTTTATGCTCGTGTAATAGTTTACCTTCCTGCCTATATTCCACAGTGTAGCTGGAGATGGCAGAATTTGCTGAGCTGGCTGGAGGAAGCCAGTGGACAATCACTGCAGTGCTGCTTGCCTCCTGTGCCACCGGTCGAGCAGGGGCTGCTGGGATACCTACACCAAAGATTGTCATTGTAACAATCAAAGATTGATTGTAATCTCATTTAAATGTGGAAAGATGGATCGCAAGCCACATGGTTTTCTTATTTAAAAAAAAAAAAATTACCTTGTACTTTAATGGATGCAGATGAGGAGGCTGTACCATGGTCATTCACAGCAACACACGTGTAGATGCCAGTGTCCTGCGGCATTAGATTGCAGATTTTCAACACTATGTCACCAGTTTCTCTAAAATGAAACAAAGAAAACACAGATACCAGGAGATTAATTTCAGAAATGGCACTTTGATCACTGTAAAAACTATTATAATTATATAATTATGGAAATTTTAATAATTAGGTTTAATAATTTTAATTGTGGAAAAATACATCCACACAAAGATACACACACAGCACATGGTGTTGCAAAGTCTTTAGTTTTCCCACAGAATTACTTTGATATTATTGGGCTTGCTTTTTTAGGAAAGTTCAATTGACCAATGGACAATACCCAAGTAAAGAATTCAAGTTAAGACAGGACACACAGAATCTGCCATAATTTTACTGTACATTCGTCAAGCCAGGCCACATTGACAATGAACATAAATGGGTTTTATTGTTTATTGAAAAAACGTCTAGAAGAAAGATAATTTCTTGATAATTTATGCATTCTAACTTTCCTTATCATGTTCAGACGAGGCACTTCTCAAATCGAGTGTAAGTTCTCCTTGCGTCTTAATGTTCTGTGATTAAATATCAAAAGCATACATCAACGTACAGTGTGCACTTCTGGTACCATGTGCATGTACATGAGTTCAAACACGCACAGAGCTAGTCCAGCAAGTAATAAAAGGCTATGCGTATTGTACCATGAGTATTGTGGTATTCCTAATAACTTACGTAAAATTTATAAGAATCGCCAAGGAGAACTGAATCAGCTAAAAATCTTCTATAATCTTCTACTGAAGAAAAAAAGGTTGAGTAAATTCATTTTTTGGGGAACCCTTTCTTCAAATGTTAAATATTTTCTTGAAATCAGCATCTAACAATTTTAGATATAAAAAAAAATAAGTTATAGCTATAGAAAATATAATATATGTAAATAAAAATTCTTTAGAGGTTAGATATGAAGAATCTGATATTAATCTGAATCTGATATTACCTGATATTAATAGTGAAGCGGTTATTGTTGGCCAGCAGACTTTGATCAGGTCCTTTCAAGGTGATTGTGGGTTTGGGTCGAGCACACACTTTACAGCACAGAACCACCGTCTCTCCCAGAGCACACGTCACGTCTGTTAGAGGCGTCAGAAACTCTGGAGCGACTGTATCACAGATGCAAGAAATTATTCAAATTAGATGACAGAATCAATTAAAATACAAACCTGCATGTACGACCGAATGAGCACTTAATAGAATAGTTATACTCTTAAACATGGTACCATAATAACAAGACGGCATACAGATTAACATTTAACAAATTTGCAATCAATGGCAACAACAATATTAAATTTAAATTATCCCCTTTTTTTATCAACGATGGGACAAAACTGAATACCCAATGTAATCTCACGGCAATTCGTAACTTTTTGATTTAGTAGCTAGTTCGCATTATTTTGTACAATCTAATACAATTTAATTTATTGATACAATTCGTACATTTCAGTACGCTTTGCTCATCACCCAACGATGGTTGGAGTTGGGTGCCACGCCTTCTTTTAAAAATCGTACATTTTTAAACGACTGAACTCGTACGAATTAGCCACTAAACTGACAAAACGTAAAATACTTATGCTTCCTTGTGAGATCAGGCTGAGCACATCTGAGCACATTAGAATGTGAATTTGTAAAATGTAATATGTTTAAAGGTCGACTGCTCTAATTTTGTCTCAGTTCTTCCTACCACTACTACTACTACTACTACTAATAATACTAAAAAATAATAATGTATCACTTTGTTTTGATGGTACCTATTGTACATGTTGTTGACTACGAGTAGGCCCACACGGAACCTGTGCATGCAGAGATCCAGTGCTGATTTTTTTAACCCATCAAGTAAATGTATTTAAATATCAAGCTGATCTCACAAGAAAATGTGACTATTTTATGTCGTAATATTTTTAAAAGGCATGGCACCAAACTCCATCTCTAAGTCCAACCGTGATTGGGGGATGAGCAAATCATACTAAATTAAACAAATGAGATCATAGGAATTAACCAATACATCAAAAAGTTCTGACTTGCCAACACAATCTCACGGCAATTCGTAACTTTTTCATTTAGTGGCTAATTCGTACGAATTCGTATGATCTAATTCGTACATTTTATTGCGATTTGCTCTTCCCCCAATGACGGTTGGGTTTAGGGGTGGGGTTAGGTGCCACACTTCCTTTTTAAAATCATACAATTTCTTATGACTGAACTCGTACAAATTCGTACGTATTAGCCACTAAACTGCCAAAGCGTAAAATACTTACGTTTTCTCGTGAGATCAGGCTGGACTTGCCATGAGATAGCATTGGTAAATACATATTTATTCTGTTTATATATTCATTTTCAAACAAGTGGATCTAATTGGATTTTCATTGTAAACCCTAAAAGATACAAAGTTTATTTTTTTGTTTCCTGTTGTAAGTTTTAAGTTACAATACTCCCAAAAATAATTCTGCATAAATCCTCAGATTTGTTACAACTGTTAAAAAGTTTTGCACAGAAATAGGAAAAATGTCTGCAGATTCTGTCTGGCCCTGACTATAAGTTACATTCCAAGTACATGCTATCTAGTTATCATTAAAGTATTAGTAAAATCTGCTGGCTTCAACAGACATTCAACTGACTATGAGAAAGTTTGCAAGAACATGTCAACTTACCCTAACCCTAACCCTGACCTTACAGTCTCCTAACAATGTAATGTAACTTAAAATGACTAATTTGATACCAATAATAATAGTGCTCATAAAATGTGATAATATTAATATTTACCATAAGAAAAAAAATCCAGTTGATGCATTGATTCGAGCAGTATTTAAGCTCATCACATCAAAAAGCATTAAATCCTTTCAACAGGTGGATCTCACAAGAGAACTTAAGTATTTTACGTTTTGCCAGTTTAGTGGCTATTTCGTACAAGTTTGTACGATTTAAAAAAAAAAAAAGAGGCGTGGCACCTAACCCCACCCCTAAACCCAGCCGTCATTGGTCGATGAGCAAGTCGTACTAAATTGTACAAATTAGTTTGAACGAATTCATACGAATTAGCCACTAAATCAAAAGTTACGAATTGCCGTGAGATTGTGTTGGATTACAATACGACAACCTATTGTAAAGTGTTGCTTGTGCATACTAATCAGAGATGTAGATATGATACATTAGTTGACAAATCATAAACCTGCTAAAAGTTTATCTGCATTTTAAAGTTTAAAATCAAACAAGCATTGCTTCTTGCCTACGAGTGGGAAATACAGAAAAATAGAGCATCTGTACATGAATAAACTCACCCTCTTGGATGAAATTAGGGTTCAGTAACTGCAAAACAGACACAAAACAATTGTTACAAGTTGATAACTTTCAGCACTTCAGACTACAAGAGAGATAAAAAATGCAAGTCTATCTGTCTGCGGAAAGCAAGATGGGTGCGTAACATGAAAGGACGTAACTTGCAGTTATCAAGGTCCCATACCATGTGAGATGACACCATGAGATGTTGTTGGCAGGATGGCAGAAATACTTACCAGAGTACATTTTCACCAAATGTTTTCATGAGATTTCTCCAAATTTATCCACAACCAATTCATTTGATATATTTTATATTCATTGATTTAGCAACTCCAACATGCAACTCACTGACTTCCTTACCCATTTTTCATGACAATTAGCTTACCAGGCAGTGCCCGCTGTGGTTGCAAATAACAGTACAATGGCGAGTGCATAGTATGAAAGCCTCTGCAACTCACAGTTGCATGTTAAAAACTGTGATGGTTGGGTTTAGGGATGTGGACGGTGTAGACGTTAATAACTGTGAAGGTTAGGTTAAGGGTTGTGGTAGGTGTAGACATCAAGAACTATGATGGTAGGGTTTAGGGTTGTGATAGGTGTAGATGATGCACAACACCATCTTGCCGATAACTGAGTTTTGACATATGGGTCTCCATAAGTTCAGGTTATCTCTCTAACGTATTACAGTTTACGCCCCCTTCATGTTACACCCCCAGACTTGCAGTTCGCAGACAGACACTTCTCAAAAAAAAGCCTATATTTTTCTAAAAAAGAAAGAAAAAGTCAAGCATTTTAGTGTTATTTTAGCATTTGGCCACCAGAGGGCGCAATCATTGCATGTAATTATATACTGAATGAATTTGAAATAAATTGTACTTGCACTTTTGTCTACTATAAGGTATCAAAAATATTGAACAAATAGTACATAATTATGCATTATTTAATCAAAACAACATACATTATATGGGATTTAAATATATTTCTGGTATTATCATTTAATTATTTAAATTATATAAATTACAAATATCTTTTATTTGACCGGCAACATATACACGGACTAATTTTCAACTCAATCAATCTCATTTATATTTTTCTGAATCAAATGAACTTTTCCAGTCATCTCAAGTTACATGTCAAACGAACTAAAATGTTAAGTTACAAACTGTATAACAAAATAAATAGTTAAAACCTGATTAACTGATTAAAATGAAAGTAACAAAGCATTTGTTGTCATGACCATTTGTCATGTCATTTTTACACTGTAAAATACAATCTGTTGAAATGGCAGAAAGAGTGGTATACCTTTTAACATTTGCTCCTGTATGTATAAGACATTTAAAAATGTTCTTAAAACCTCTTACCTGTCACCATCCCTTCTGTGTGACATGTCCTTACATTATTTAAAATAAGCTATATTGTTTAAAGTGTGTGTGTGTACACACACACACATATATATATATATATATATATATATATATATATATATATATATATATATATATATATATATATATATATATAACTGAATGAATGAATGTTTTTGCTTTGTCTTGTTCATCAAAAAAACTCACCAAGTAATATATATATATTACTTTGTGAGTTTTTTTGATGATCAAGACAAAGCGAAAACATTAATTCATTTTCCTTCGACCTAATCCCCTTATTCATCAGGGCATATCCAGCACATTTTATACAGCGGATGCCTTGCCAGCTGCAACCCAGAACTGGGAAACATCCATACATCATTCGCACACACTCATACAGTACGGCCAATTTAGTTTATTCAATTCACCTATAGTGCATGTCTTCAGACGGCGGGGGAAACTGGAACACCAAGAGGAAACCCACGCGAACACGTGGAGAACATTCAAACTCTACACAGAAATGCTAACCGACCCAGCCAAAAAGCGGGAACATTTAGGATGTAATTCCCAGCAATCCACATGTAAAATCATGAAGAATATCTAGAAACCAATTCACTGAAAGAGTTTGATAACATTCATTCTATATTTGGACATATATTGTTATATTTAACATTTTAAATATCACTAAAATGCAATAGATTCCTAGCAAATTCTCCATCAAACTCATACCTGTCAACATTGGGATGTAAAAAAAAATGGCATACCGGGAAACAAGAAGGACATGTTTATATATAATATGTGTATTTGTCACATTTGAAAAATACTGGAAAATACTTAAACAGGATGATAGCAGGATAGAGAGTGGTAAAGTACAGGAGAATACTGGGAAAAACAGGAGAGGTTTGCATATGATGTGTACTTAAATGTTTTGAAAAGTATTTAAAAAATGGCTGCGATATCACTCAAACCTTACTTAGAAATAGAAATTAACCTTGAATAGTCACCAATGAAGACTGATTTCAACTGGAGGTCACATTTTTGTAATATTGATTCATATTTCAATTTAAATGCTTACTGTTTTGGCTTTAGTTTTGAAGTAGGTTTAGAGTAAGAGTAAAGAGTTAACTTTTTTAACTTCAGCAACAGTCTAACAAGTGCCTTCTTTAAAACGAGACCATGCTTACCTATGTGTTCAAAGATTAGATATGCCAAAAAGACTCTGATTAAAAAGTGCGACCAACAGTTTAGGGGGTTAAGATAATAGTCTTGACCTTTTAATTATTCATCAACAAATGATTCATAAAAGTAAGACTTGTTTAAGAGTAAAAGCTTTTAAATAAATTATGAGACATATTCTGATTTAAGTGCTGACCCAAGACTTACAAAATGGCCACCCTCAACCACTGACACTTCAAAAGTTCATGGTATACACTGTAAAAAATGCTGGGTTCCACACAATACCTTTATGTTGTCCTAACACAAATTAGTTAACTTGATACTTTTTACAAATTTAAGTGGATTGAACATAAAAAAATTAGTTTGTCCCCCCCAAAAAACGTTAAGAATTGAGTTTTCAACTCATTTTAAATAAGTAGTCTGATCAAGTAGCAAGCAACATTTTTTGAATGTAGTACATAAAATAAATAAATCACATGTTAGTAACAGATTACATCTAGTTGCTTTTGTATCACTAATTTAATAAATACTATATGATCACATACAGTATGTAAACAAGCTAATGGTGTTATTTTATAGGTCTACAATAGTCGATAATGGTTGATTGATTGATGAATGGATGGTAATGCATAAGGATCAGTATCTCTACCTCCATACTAGTTTTGGGGTCTAGTTCATCCTCACATTCAGACTCATCAGAACTGCGGGACTCCTGTGGTTTGGGTTGAGAGAGAAGAAAGTTAAACACTCGCAATGCAGGAATATATAAAGGTGGAATTTACCAGCCTGATCTCACTGGGAAAATATTGTCGCAAAAGTGGCTAATTCATACATATTTAAATGACTTTGTTTGTACAGACACATACAATCTTTTAAAGTACAAAGTTAAATTTTAAATGTACAATTTATAAAATTAACAAACCACTAAGATTTTTAGCTCAACAAACTACTAATTAGCCTCTTATATTAGAAGTTGGGTTTAGGTTTTGGGTTGGATTAGGGATGTGAAATACGATCATTCTTTAAAAGTGCTAATACACAGTTAACATCTTAATAATGGGTATTAATAGTAAATATCTTAATAATAGGTAGCTAATAAGCCATTAGTAAATGGAGTGAATTGTTACTTAGGGTGCTTTCACACCTAGACTTTTGTTTTCGTCTCATTTGCCCAGTTAGCGCGGTTCGTTTGGCATATGTGAATCCAGCAATCACGCTCGGATCCACGCCAAATCAACCGCTCCGAGATCGCCTGAATGAGGTGGTCTCGGCTTGATTGAAACTCTGGAGCAGATCGATTGTAGTGAGAAAACGATACGATCCGAGCCCAGCTATATCACAGTGTATTATAGCTATGTAATAGGCATACGGCTATATGAAGAGAGAATTATGAGTAGGGCGGGAGGTCATTCCAGATATCCCAAGTCTCCCGGAAGTTTCAGGAGTCTCCCGCAAATGCACAAACGAGAAATAATCTCCCGGTAACCTCGTGTCTCCCTCTCGGTCCTCATATGTTGCGCACCATTCTCACCCCTCCCCACCGCATCCCTCCTCACTCTTCAGACACGTCGCGCGCACCCTGTCAAACACCACCAAAACCACCATCCTCTCGACAGCTGAGCGGGAATAAACCGTGAAACTCCCTGACCGTGAAACTCCCTGACCATCTCCTCACCAACGTGAGGAGAGTTTACTCACACATGACTAGTTTTAGCTATTTTGGTCCGTTTAGAAACTTTGCAATGTGAAAGCGAACTGCGCCATGAACAAAGAGCAACGATGGAACAATTTGAATCCCTGTTTCGGAACAAATGAATCAATTCACAGGTGTGAAAGCATCCTTAAACTATGGAGCCGTGATATCATAACCCCACTCGTACCCCTCATTAGCGGATGAGCACATAATGCTAAAATGCACGAATGAGATCATTCAAATGTATACGAATTAGCCACTCAATCAAAAACTTACCAATTGTTGCGAGATTGCATTAGTCTTAAAGAATGCCAAGGCAAAAAGGCAGGGATATTAATGCCATTAATCACAAAAACAAAACATCTACTGTAAAATTGGACACAGAACATTGTACATATACGATATACATTCTCAATACATATACAATTTTGTTTTAAAGTGAACTGTTTTGTTTTTCACATTGAATCTTATCAAGATGCTGCTGCTGACACCACTAAAAAGCTACAGCTTGGCATTATGCACATGTATTGGTTATGGAAATAAAACTGAACCTAAAGCATGTTGTATACTTCTGTGTCAGGCATATGTGTATGGTCTGGCGCAGCCTTCGTGTGGTCGCATAGACCTCGCCGTGGATGACACAGACGCTGACCTCTCAAAAAATGTAACTATTCATCGCAATGACGCGTAACACAAGCTCTGTGATTGGTCAGCTTGGTAGCTGTGCCAAGTATGGGCGGTGCTGAGAGCCCAATGGAGCGAGTGTTTACAGGTGTCAAATTCCGTGAAGGAGCTGCATATGTTTTGTGTTTACCTCATGATTGAAGTTGTTGCGTGTCCACCAGTTAATGAATGAGCAGGTTTTAGCTACTTGTACATTAAGGTAGTGTTCAGAAAAAGCAAAACACCAGCGAAGAAACTCGATACAGAGGAACATACCATAACCTACTGCCAGCTAGCATTTTGGAAGTGTTATTGCAACATAAACAGCACGCAGAAGTATAAATGCATGGCTACACACAAGGCATGCGCCGTGGGACACTTTAAACAAAATGGAACAAAAGCATGAAAAGAATACTGTCTTTATTACGCTGTTAAGACAAAAAAACACAAGAGGGATTAGTATTTTCAGTCTGAATTTCCACAATGGTGGAAATTAACACACACCCTCCACACCCCCCTACTTACTTTCACTTTGACTTTGCTGCTGAGAATTTCCTTTGGCTTACGCAGTCCATTCTCAACTTTAAAGTCACTTTTGAGGGGCGTGCTGTCCTTTTCTGCACGCTTACGAGCACGAAGTGTGTTCCACGAAAGAGATTTCCTGTCGTGTCAAAATATCAAGTTGTCAATCCCGCATGCAGTGGCGGAAATGCAAATCTAAGAGTGAGGAAAATGCATAGTAACGTGCTACAGGGGAAAATCAATTGGGCTGGGAAATAGGGAGGTCAACAAAACCCAAAAAACAAACCAATCCAAACAAAAAAAAATACACATTACAATATTTTGAATATTACCAAAATGATTTTATAGAAAGGGGAAAACAAACTGAAAAAAGTTTAAGATAAAAAGCATAAATATCTTTATCGCAATACTAATAACAATGTGTATTGAAAATAGGTATTTTTGTATAATATTATTTCACATATTAACTATATTTTTAAGCAAATAAATGCAGTCTGAAATGCATGAGACCTCTCTTATTTTCATTAACATAAAAAATCATATGAAGTTCAAATATCGAAATGCTGTATGTATAGAAATCTACATCCTTACACCAAGGTGGACGCACAGTTTGTGTGAGAATGGCAGTCCTTCATATCTTTCATCAAATACTGCTTCACACACAAACCTTTACTGTCAAGGACAAAAGAGGTTAGTACAACACAAATGAAATGTACTCTATACTACATTATGAAATAAAAACACAACCTAAAACAAATAAAAAATAAGGTGCAGCACACTTTTACAATGTGAAAGCAATGAGGAATTTCTTATAACTTGCTATGCTGTAGGGTTGTCACGATACTGAAATTCGGTACCAGTCGATACTGACATTTTAAAAGTTCCAATAACATTTGAGCGCGTTTTTAAACACTGCTGATTTGCCATTGTGTTCACATGCTCAACAGAAATGACTGTGATTGGCCGTGAAGGTCATCAGTTTACCAAACTCACTGCTGTGCACACCGGAGCATTTCAAAGTCATAGCTGATTTGTCTATAAGCTGACATACGAGCGATCTGCTGATGAATTGTGGCTTCAAAACACTCCAGTGTGCTTTCACACTTGGTTCAATTGCCTGGACCGTACTCAAGTTTGATTGTCCCTGCTTGCCACCTTTTCGGTTAGTTTGTGTTCACACTGTCTTTTTTCCTTCTGAACCCTGGAACGCTTGTGTCATCGAGCTGCTGTTGTGTGTACTGCTGTTGCTAGGTGACAGAGACAAAAGCAAAGCACCTAAATGGAATGACGTCCACACATTGCGGTCATTTTGCTGTTACTGAATCTTTTGGTTTTGGAAAGCGACTCGCGTCCATCTGCCGCAAAAATATTAGAAACGTTCAGAACATAACGCAAGCAGACATTATCACTGTGCTTACCCTGGCTCAGTCCCGCTTGTCACCAATGTGATAAACACATACACACAAACACACAAAAATAAACGTTATACAAACTATAGTTTGTTGTATTGTTTGCGGTTTACTTCCATTATTTGGTTAGATTCATACCAGAAGTAAACCGGACCAGAGTTTGCATTAACCGTACCCCAGACCACCTCTTTCTGGCGGACTCGGGTACGGTTCGTGGGTGCGCAACCGAGTTCAGAAGACACGTTCACACTAGCTAAACTTACAGTACTCTGACGTCAAACAAACCGGGGTGCGGACCTGTGTGAAGCACCCTCAGTAAACATCAGTGAGTTTAGTGAACTGATGACCATCATGGCCAATCACAGTCATGTCTGTTGAGCATGTGAACACAAAGGCAAATCAGCGCGGTTTAAGAACGCGCTCAAACATTTAAAATTTTTTAGTATTGATTGGTAACAAAATCATCGTGACAACCCCTTTGTTGTCACCTTTTTAGTATCAATTTTCATGGTGGACATAATAAAACAAAAATAAAACTGTCAGAATAAATTGTTAAGTCATGCGCATGTCAAAAATTTATTTTACATATTTAATATACAATTAAAATCATTAGTTACACTACAACATTGCAACTGTAGTTCTATTGCACAAACCTGACTTCATTAATTAAGGTTCACTTAAATAGTGCAAAAAGGCTCTTTACAGGAATGTGCTACAAACAATAAAGAAACCAACAGTATTTACAATAAACTGCCAAAAATGTGATCCTGTAGAACAAAAAATCTGTACAAAAATACAATTAAAACACAAACCCAAATTATATATATAAAAAAATTGCCATAGACAACAGTATATGTCCTCCACCAGGAGAAACAGGCCAAATCATTCAAAAGGCCTTGCTAGCTTTCTTTTCATTTCTTTCTTAGTTTCACACACACATACACACACACACGAACAAACAAAACAATAATCATATCAACAAAAGCAAAGAAACAATAAAAACTTGGTGTTAGGAACTGAAATAAGAGTCCAGACATTTCCATTTCCACACTGATGTAAGATTCTTCACAAATCCTCATTCTACAAAACGACGCGTCTTTGAAAAATGTTTTGTATGTTCACTTTTTAACTTAAAAAAAAAAAAAACTCAAGAAGAAAATCAAAACCTCCCGTGCAAAAAGCTCCAAAACATCCAGGTTAGTTCCAACATAATGGGGTGGGGGTGCTCAAAATGAAGGGGGCGGGGGAGGGGTGCAGTCTTAAACAATCCAATCAGAGCTCCGGTTAGTGTTGATTGACACTTACTTGATGCTTGCGTCTGCAGTAGTGTCTATGAGAGGTTTTGTGACGGGGCCTAGGATGTGTCCCGGCACCCAGCCCTCTGCAGGTGGTGATTGGCTATTTGCGGGTCGGTACACAAGGTACATGTTCTGCTGGTTAGTGGCCAGTACCTGCACGGCCTCACCCTGTGTGACACAGATCTCATTCTCTTTCAGTGCAGTATAATCTTGAGTCACCATCAAGGAGGACGATGTACCGTTGCAGCCCAAGCCTTCAAACTGCTGGAGAAATCACACACAAACGCAGCATACAACACACAAAACACACAATAAATAATAATTATAATATGGTAAAAACACAATTCCATCTAAAATTTCAATGGTCAACAATATAATAGTTAGCAAGGATGACTAGGATATGGAGTAGCTTATAGTATTCGCCTTGGTTGTCATATATGTACAGTTGAAGTACCCTCCTGAATTATTAGCAACCTGTATATTTCTGTTCTAAGCATAATAGTTTAATAACTCATTTCTAATAACTGATTTCGGTCACACTTTATATTAAGTGTCCTTAACTACTATGTACTTGCATCAAAAAAATAAATACAATGTACTTACTGCGTTCATAATGTATTTAAGAACATTTGTAGTGCTCTTGCGTTGGGATAGGGGTTGGGTTATTAATTAGGAACTATTAATTCCTGTGTAAGTACATATTTGTTAAGGCCACTTAATATAAAGTGGGACCATCGCACTCGGATCCACGGCAAAACAATTGGTCCAAGATCACCTGAATGAGGTGGTGTCGGTTAGATTGAAACGAACTCTGGAGTGGATTGATTGCAGTGAAGTAAGCAATACGATCTAACAAACTAATGAACCAGGATCATCACAGCGAATTATGGTTATGTAATAGGCATTAAGGGTGTCACGATCCTCCAAATCCTCGATTCGATTACATTTTTGATTCTAAAGGCACGATTCGATTCGATTTTCGATTATGAATAATTAATTAATGAATGACCAATTAATTATTTGTAGCCTACCGTTTAAACTACCTGACCTGCATGGTCTTTGTTTTACCCATAAACAAATCATACAGTAAATGAATAAAGGCAAGATACACACATAATTACCACCTGTTAATCACTTTTTCTGCGGGACTCGTGAATAGGCAGTGATCTGTGTCGTTATAATGGCGTCGGTAAAAAAGACGCACAACCAACAGGAACCAGCCAACAGTATCTGAGGTGTTCGCTAAAATGACTAAGTACAAGTGAGTGAAAGATTGAAGCAGTCCTCTGACTGCCTGGACCTGCTGTCTCGAGCGCATGGCTGTGTGTGCGTCTGTGTCTGTGTGGTCACGTGATGTGCATTTTCAGAGGTAGAGAGGAAGGAGGGCTGCTCAGAAATGCTACACGCCACTGTGGATGTCAAATCGTTGTCGTTCTAAAATGCCATTTAAAAACAAAGACAGTGTAAACAGGGCCTCAGTGTGTACTTTTCGCGAGCGGATTTGCAACGGGGGTGGGCGGAGGATCGCGATATCGGTGTTGTCTATCGGACGAACCATACGTAATACGTACATAGCATTGCATAACTGTGTTTTTTTTTTTGTCGACAACACGAACGTTGTCAACATAACTCACTGGAAATCCAAAATGCTTACACACCGGCGACTTCATTGAAAGAGGAGAGGGTTTAAGCTCTGTCGGCGGGTCTCCTGCTTCTGCAGTTTAACAAGCACTTCAACAAGCCTGCTTTTTTCCCGCTTGGCAAGCCAAGCTGACGTGACATGGGGGCGTGGCAACATCGACAATTCTATTTTTTGATTCGATAATCGAAATTGAGCATAAATTTCGTTCGATTTCGATTAAAAATCTAAATCGTGACACCCCAAATAGGCATATATACGGCTATATGAAAAGAGAATGGCGAGTAGGGTGGGATGTCATTCCTACCGGTAAATTTGTGTTTCATGTTAAATAAAAAAAGTGAAAGATTAGGAAATATGACCGAACTGCAGTCTTGGTTTATCTGTTATTTCTCTCTATAATGGATAATTCTAGCCAAATTTTATGTATTTAATAGTCTTACCTCACAGCACAGCTTTTCGCTTAGAATGTCTTAATGCTCATAGTCATAAATTACAATAATGACGTATAACAGCTGAGCGGGAAAACAAACCGTGGAACTCTGACCAATGTGAGTAGAGTTTAGTAGAGTTTGAGTCCGGGTCTCTATAGTATTTACATGTAATGTCTCGGCTTTCTATTTAAAAAAAACATGGCGGTTCCTTTGTTTACGTTCTGTGTAGCTCCACAAGCTTGTGACGTATCTCTGTAACCAATCAGCATTCAGCTGCACGTGTAGCTCCACCTTTTGATACCCTTTCTCCCATTTGCTACCTTTTAGAAAGGGTGCCGAAAAAAATGGTATGGTATGGTTTGGTTCGTTATGCTTTTTGACAGTGGAAACGGCCATAAAAGCGTACCAAATCCAAACCGTACCATACCACTCAGTGGAAACGGGCCATTAGCTATTTTGGTCCCTTTAGGAACTTTGCCTTATAAAAGAAAATATTTCGATTACATTGTGACATTTTTAATCCCTGTTTTGGAACAAAACAATCGATCTTCATCTATTCACCACACAGAGAATTTCAGCACAAACATTTTCTTAAATGATCTATTTATGGTTAACAGAGGTACTGTGTTCTCACCCTGCGGTATCTTTCAGAGCATGGACCACCATTGGAGGTAGATAGCTTTAGCGGGGTGGAGCTCCGTCCAGACAGAGAGGGTTTCTCTGCTCCGAGTGAAACCGTGGAGCAGGGCCTGCTGTTGGACTGACCCATCCGCCCAGAAGAGTTCCGGGTCAGAGATTGAGAGCCACTACGCTCCTTCTGATACTCAATAGGAGACTGCAGAGCTGTAGATACATGCACCTAATTATTTTAATGGCTCAGCAAAAATGAGAGTTCATTCAAATGTACAAGATTTATGTGATGTTTTACCTGACAAGAAGTTGCTTTGTAAATCTAGTAGTTGGGTGATATGCTGAACCCAGACTTGTTTAATGTCCGTGTTTGCTGCTTGAAGGGTAAAACGTTCTGCCGACCCACGACACGACAGCACAAACTTGCATGGATCATTTTCAACATGCTCTTCCAAGTCAAGGAAGCTCACCTGCGCAAAAATACAAGTCACACATGACTTCAGCTGTCTTGCAGCATTAGCTATGTCTCCATCCGTCTATTTTTATCCCTTATTTAATGACTTGGGCTGGCCGATTAATCGGTTTTCATGCACATATTGTGAGTAAAGCCAGCTGTAGTAAATGTCCAACACTTGAGTTCAGATAGAGCAACATTCACTACACAGAATCAAAAGTATCCTGAAAAGCTACGCAAAACTGTATTTAAAATCGAGTGAAATCAAGGTAATCATACTGTGATTATGACAGCTGTTAGCACCGTTTCTCAGTGACCTATGATTGTGAAAATACCACATTTAATAATGTTATTACGCTCAACTCACTTCATAACTATTGGCAAGTGTTTGAAATGAATTCTTCTGTGGAATGATACAACACAATCTCACGGCAATTTGTAACTTTTTCATTAAGTGGCTAATTCGTATGAATTCGTACAATCTTATTCTTACAATTTAGTACGATTTGCTCATCCCCCAATGACGGTTGTGTTTAGGGGTGGGGTTAGGTGCCACGCCTCCTTTTTAAAATCATACAATTTCGTACGACTGAACTCGTACGAATTAGCCACTAAACTGGCAAAACATTAACGTCTTACGTTTTCCCGTGAGATCAGAATGAATAATTCCGTAATTGTGTGAATATTAGTCTCGCTGAATCAATGAACCACTTATATTGATTATTATTTTAAGTTAAATACTGTTTATTATGCAACGCTAATGGCATTCATGAGTTTCTTCTTCATGAGTGTTTGGAGTTTCTGCACAAGAGTGCCCTCTAGCTTCAGAGGAGATGTACTGCTGATCACACAACCATGCTTCATTGACTAGTTGTGCATGACAATCGATTTATCATATAGGAAATTGATTGCTGTTTATTTTCGATGAATCTCCAAGCCCTTTAAAATACGATGCAAATTCAACACTTTTCACAGCTTTTTTCTACAAAAAACATTAATAAAATGCACATTTATATGCCTGTTTTTTGACAAAAATATATAAGCAACCCTGTTAACCTCCAGGGTGGCATAATAATAAAAATAAAA
Organism: Danio rerio; assembly: GCF_052040795.2. Classification (NCBI taxonomy): domain Eukaryota; kingdom Metazoa; phylum Chordata; class Actinopteri; order Cypriniformes; family Danionidae; genus Danio; species Danio rerio. Next base: position 4,616,309 of record NC_141029.1, on the reverse strand, counting down.
AGGTTGATGTACAAATAGTCTAATCATACAAATAATACTGCAAAATACTATTTTGCTGATGAAATTTGTCACATTCAATATAAGCTTAGCGTATAGTATACATAAAAAACAATGTACTTTGTGCTTAATATACTTTATTCTAAAATAAAGTCAATAATTAACAGTGGTTCAGTTACCTTTATGCTCTTCTTGAACTGGTACCCTGGAGTGGAAGAGCCTTTACGTAACAGCTCGCTGAAGATGACAATTTGTTCGAACAGGAAAACCCTGCGCTCTTTACTGCGGGACAGAACGCCAGAGTCCTGCTCGGTCACAAAGAACGTCTCCTGCTGCAAGAGTTTTCCTTGACTCGTCAACTTCCCCTGAAGGACACGAACATACAAAACTTAACATTCTAAATCATGATGTCTCAAAGAACTCACTAACTATAAGCTACTGAAGAGAACATTAACATGTCAATGATTCGGAAGGAAGCTTGAATTGTGTCAAAATTTTAATTTTCAACATTTCAACCACAAAATGTTAATTCTTGCCATAAGTGTAAAAAAAGTAATTACTAATTACATATTTAAAATTGTATTTAAATTACATTTTTAGTTACTCAATAAGTAATTAAATGAATTTACTCAACACAACTTAAAACTTAGTGGTGACATGGTGGATCAGTGGTTAGCACTGCTGCCTCACAGCAGCATCCTGGCTGGGCCAGATGGTGTTTTTGTGTGGAGTTTGCATGTTCTCTCTGTGTTCACATGGGTTTTCTCTGTGTGCTCCAGTTTTCCCCCACAGTCCAAAGATATGCACTATGGGTGAATTTAATAAACTAAATTGGCCTTAGTGTATGTGAATTAGTGTTTCCCAGTACTGGGTTGCATATAGAAGGGCATCTGCTGTGTAAAACATGCTGGAACATGCTGAAGTTGGCGGAACTTAATAAATGCACTTCAAATAAATCTTAATGCCACATAGACAATAGAAATAAAACTCTTTTAATTCCTTAAAACGGAGTTAAACATGACCTTTTAGCTTTATTTAAAATGTAACCCTTTAAGAATGGTTAAAAATGATATGTATCCTAACGAAACATTTAAAAACAATGACACAATATTTCATACCTACCATACATTGACATGGATTTCTGACTTTCTGTGCATAGGTTCTCAAGCATGTTCAGTCTACTTGATAAATGAATTACTCTGCTTCTCTTAATCGATTAATCCAGAACTGTTGAATTTATGAACAGTTCTTACATTGCAAAATAAATAAATTATAAGTAACTGTAATTAAATGACCTGAAAATGAAAAGTATCTCCTTACTTTAGTTACTTTTACTGTGGTAAAGTAATCTAATAACATTAAGTAGTTACTTTGTAACTAAATACACCCAACACTGGTTGCCAGTGACTATGTTTACATGGACACCAATAATTTGATTTTAATGTGATTACTCTGATTAAGAGTCGACCATGTAAACAGCAATTTTTGATTAATTTAATCAGATTAAGGTCATAATCTAAACTAAACTGATATATATATATATATATATATATATATATATATATATATATATATATATATATATATATATATATATATATATATATATATATATAAATCTAACTAACATAATCTGAACTAAAGAGAAATCGAATTAAGACGTGTAGAGTATGCCGATTTTAGTCGCATTATTAAAGTGCATTACAGACATGTAAACAGCTTAATCCTATTATTGTCTTAATTAGATTAGGGCAAATAATTCGATCACTGATATCCATGTAAACGTAGTCATTGTTAGCTTACCCTCATGTTGTTTCAAACCCACAAGACCTTGATTAAGCTTCTAAACAAAAAAATAAATACATTTTAAATCAAACACATGAATGTGTTTGGAATCCCCTGAGGGTGAATAACTGAAGAACCTGAGCTCAATCATGGTAAAATCATCTTGTTTTTTACTACATTTTTTAGTTTGATGAAACCTCAGGAGTGAAGCCCTTTCATACCTCATATCCCTGCAGTCTTCCCAGATTCATCATGTCATTGCAAAGCTTGGGAACCTGGGACATCAGGTCAACTGCATTCTGTTGTGAAGACAAACAATAAGGCCAAGAAAAACAATTGAGCTCCGGGCACGAAATAAAAGATGCTTCAACAAATGACACAAAAGTGCAATAAAACAGTAAACTTTGTTCATTCTTCAACAATTTCTCTCTCTGCACTGGTTGCTGGTATGTCTTTTAATGGAGTTTTAAATTGTACTATTTTGGATCTTCTTATTTATCTAAAACTTGTGACCGTTAACATCTGCTAAATGTTCAGAAATCGTAAATGTTCCCAAATAAAAGTAAAAAAAAGGGATACTGGGCTTTGGCCATTGTGGAATAGTTGCCAGAAGTACACAGTGCATGAATGCATAGTGTATAGTGTGCCATTTGAGACGCAGCTTCTGTCTCCTCTCCACCAATCAGCTAGTGTGTGGTGTTCGGTCTGGCACAAAATGGCTGCCGTCGCATCATCCAGGTGGATGCTGCACACTGGTGATGGATGAGGAGATTCCCCCCATTGTGTTTAGTGATTTGAGTGCCCAGAAAAGTGCTATAAAAATGTAAGGAATTATTATTATTATTATTATTATTAGTTTACCACTTCTTATTTGGACAATCTTCACAGAATCCATAATCATGGGGAAATTGAACCAACTTCTTCAAAATTGAATGTATGTTTACCTCTATATCCTGACAATCCAGTCCTGCTTTTGTACTGTACTTCAAAACATCCTTGATAACAACAAAAACAAACAAAAAATAAATAAATTTAAATGTTGTACATCAATTAAACAGTATTATTTACTACTTGCATCAAACCGCTGATGTCCACAGTACCTTTAATAAAAGCTGGTATTTAGTAATTCTCTGAATGGGTTTAATGAGAAAATCGCTGATGCTCAGTCTGGAGTTAATGTCTTGCTGAATCCCCTGTGACCCAAACACACACAAACATGCTAATGAGATTCAAAACATAGATATACAGTTGAAGTCAGCATTATTAGCCCCACTTTGATTTTTTTCTTTTTTAAATATTTCCCAAATTATGTTTAACATAGCAAGGAAATTTTCACAGTATGTCTTAATATATTTTCTTCTGAAGAAAGTTTTATTTATTTATTTATTTATCTATTCTCGGCTAGAATAAAAGCTGTTTATAATTTTTTAAACAACATTTAAGGACAAAATTATTAGCTCCTTTAAGCTATATGTATTTTTTTACTATACAGAAAAAACCATTGTTACACAATAACTTGCCTAATTACCCTAACCCACCTAGTTAACCTAATTAACCTAGTTAAGCCTTTAAATGTCTCTTTAAGCTGTATAGAAGTGTCTTGAAAAATATCTAGTCAAATGTTATTTACTGTCATCATGGCAAAGATAAAAGAAATCACTTAATAGAAGTGAGTTATTAAAACTATTATGTTCAGAAATGTGTTGAAACTTGTATTATTGTCGCTGAGTGAACGAGTCACTCATAACGAAGATTTATTCACAAACGAATCACTCCCTCTGTTAGAATCAGAAGTAAAAGCAGGAGAGGGGGTGTGTTTCAGGACACAAATTAGATCAAATTTAACTGGTAGGGAGGATAATACATTTCCATGCAGACAAACACATGCCCTTTATCAGCAATGCCCGTGCGGTCACTTATCCATCAATGTAGAAAAGTGATGTCAAATTATAATTTGTGTAATTCAAAAAATATATATTTGCATACTGACCATATTTTTTCCTAATTTCTGTTTTACGGAGAGAATATTTCTTTAACACATTTCTAAACATATTAGTGGTATTAACTCATTTCTAATAACCGATTTGTTTTATCTTTGCCATTATGACAGTAAAAAATATTTGACTAGATACTCTTCAAGACACTAGTATTCAGCTTAAAGTGACATTTAAAGGCTTAACTAGGTTAACTAGGCAGGTTAGGGTAATTGGGCAAGTTATTTTATAATGTTGGTTTGTTTTGTGGACTATCAAAAAACATATTGCTTAAATGGGCTAATAATTATGACCTTAAAATGGGTTTTAAAAAATTAAGAACTGTTTTTATTCTAGCTGAAATAAAACAACAGTTCCTCCAGAAGAAAAAAATATTAGACATACTGTGAAAATTTCCTTAGTGCACCTTAGCCCCACATTCATTTCAAAGGTGTGCTACTCTGTAGTAAAATAGCGGCTCTATTGACACATTCCTTACAATAGACAACAATATCGTAGGCAACATCTAATGTAAATATTTATGGATTCAAAATATTGCAAGTACATAAAAAAGTTTTTGAAATTCTGGTTGCATAATCCCTAAAGGCAGAGTATGTAATTTTCACATATCCACACTAAAGAAAGGCGTACTTTGATGATGGAATGACTGAGTGTGGAATCAAGGATGTTGTCATCTTTATAACATCCTAGTATTCAGCAAAGTACAGAGTCATACTTAGCTGAAGTATTCAAAACGTATTATCATGGTACTATAGTATGAAGCAAAGTAATGATAAAGCTATGGAAGTGAAATGAGTGTGCTGATGATAGAAGAGCACGTCACAACATGAAACCAGTGAGAGAGAAAAAAGAAAAGAAAATGCACGATAAAATAAAATATATTGTGTTCATGGAGAAAAAGTTAATGACATTTTAAAAGAACATATTTTAAAGCAGTAATCACAATACCGTGAAACCAGGATATCTTTATCCAAGGTTATTATACCATCACAGTCTTAAACAGGCCCATGCCTATTGCCCAGCCCTATGTTTTCAGTTGTATTTAAACTTAGTGCCGTTTCCCGAGATTTTCTTCACGAGCAAAACATGTATCATAAATGTCAGCCCAATAATCCAAAGGTCAATGAGGGCAAAGGTCTGGCTTTTTTGCAAAGGGAACCAGGATGATAGTAAACCAAGTGCATCTTACCTCAAAGTATGAATCATATTCTGCAACGATGAACTCGGATTTGGGTTTGTTCTGACAGTAAACTACATACATGTGTAACCGTCTCTCCTGCACACACAAGACACAAGAACTTAACGAGCAATGCCTTAACACAGTTCAACCAAATCACAGCTCATGTCAAACACATACTTACATGTTTACAGAACAGTTCAGGCAGTTTTTCGTGATCTTCCAGGCATTTCTCCAGTTCTCCAACAAAAAAACTTCAACAGCAATTGACAACAGAATTACTTTCATTTCCACCATTTGTCGTCCGCAAATAAGAATAAGACAACCTGAGAAACATACTCTTTGTGCCAGTCATAGATTTGGTGAATGTTTCCGAAGACGATCTTATCTTTTCCTTTCATGTTATCAGGAACTCCTTTCTCCTCGATTCTCTTCATAAACCCCTTCAGAAAAACCAAATGTTGTAGCAATGATAAGCAACAGTAATGCACATGTCCATCTATAGTGTTTGTAAATGATAATAAACAAACAGTAGGATGACATCACTTCCACTCAAGTAAAAGCTCTTATGATTCAAATGCAAAAGCAGAGTAAAACAAGGTAGGAAAGAAAAATGAATAAAGTTTAAAGAGAAAGGACTTATATTGATGCTACATCTCATCAAATGTGCCTTCAGTCACTATCATAGGCCCCGTTTACACTGTCAGGTCTTGATGCCCAATTCCGATTTGTTGCTTATATTTGATTTGTTTGCCTGTCTGTTTACACATTGTTTTAATTGTGACGCATATCTATTTCATGCATTTACACTTGCTATACAATTACGATGTCGCGTATGCATAAAGGCGGGTTCTAGCATCTGTGCCACACTAGCCACGATGGAAGAAATTGTCTTGTTTTTAGCTCTGCGAAATATGCGTGGTGTAGTATAAGCTGTGAATGGTTCAGTCCAGATTTACCCCCACGCAGTTTATGTAATGGTATGGCCCTGATGTGTGTGTGTGTAGTTGAAGATGTAGCCTTTGCCTGTGTGCGCACTGGTGCATACTGTACCTGTCAACATTGGGATGTGAAAATAAGGGATATGCCCACCATAATAAGGGATTCCCCCAACTACCCCCCCTCCCCCCTAAAAATATCCCCAAATTACTAAATAGGTTAATTTGGAGCTGTTTCATTGTAAATAAATAAACAGTTAAATGGTCAGTAATACGTTTTTAAATTATTATTAACAAAAGAAAAATAAATATATACATTAGCAGCAAATACATTAGCAAACAGTTCAGCTTATTAAAATCAATAGCTATTATAATGAAATAGAATCCAGCTATCAATCTCATTATCCGTTACTCCACTGTATAACTTACACATTCTGATTAAAGAGCAACGAATGAATCTCTCATTTATTAAGATTGTTCTATTAGATTAAATAAGAGGTGTCACTTTAAAAATGCACACATCTAATGTTATAATGAAAGCATTCGACTGCTTTCCTAACTTTTTATGCTCATTTAAGACGAAATTAGTTGTGTTTGGAAAAAAAAAAAACACCAAGATCGACATCTTTATATGTTATTATTAATAATTATGTGTGTATGTCTGTTTAAACATGCACATAAAAGCCAGACCATCTGTTTATCACTATGGAGCACGTCAGCTGACAGTCATGGAACATTAAGTTATATGACTGTTTTGAGGATTGTATAGGATGAGCGACGGCACTTGTAATCAAAAGGAAATGGAATTGCGGCGTTTTTAATATTTATTTATAAGTGTTTTTATTCCTAAACAAAGTGAAAGCACAGAAGACTCACGTTGTAGAGCAAGGAGCGACCCCTGGTGGTTCGGGGGTATGGGTTGCGTATAGGGAGGCTATAGAGAGAAAGACTAAAAATACGGGAGAAATACGGGAAAATACCTTTACGGGATGATAGCGGGATAGAACTGTAAAATACGGGAGAATCCCGGGAAAAACGGGAGGGTTGACAGGTATGCACAGGTGTTGGAGTGAATAAAGTTGTTCTATGTGTAGCCCGCAGTGCGTGTATTAATAGCGACAAAAAGCAAAAGTTACAACACGAAGTTCGCCCAACTTTAAAATGATTTTGAGGCGGAGGTGGGAAAGGGCCGTCATCGCAGCCTGCGCTTATGGTTTATATGCTTTATGATGTCCTCCACCATTCAGAGGAATTTGTGGGTACGAGAGAGATCTCAGGTCTGGTGGGAGCAAATTGTGGCGATCGACCACTTTCCTCCTCTGTTTCCTCTGTTGTTGTTTATCGCGTCGGCATCTCCACACACTCTCTTCCTTCTGTCATTAAACCGTGGAGAAGCACCACATTGTCAGAAGTTTAATGATGTACAGAACGGAATGCCTCAATAAATCCGATCTGCCTGTTTACATGAGTCGCATTGTCACATATCCGATCTATATCTGATTTATTTCCACATATGAAGGAGGCCGATCTCTGAAACCGATCTCTGAATATCCGAATAGAACAGATCCGATCTGTGTCCCATAGGAGCAAAAAAACGGAATTGGGTCTCATTTAACGGGCAGTGTAAACAGAGTGTCGTTATGTTTGCTGTTTTCTGTTAAAAGCTTGTTTCTCACCTCAACCACAATTCCCAGATCTTTAACATAGTCTTTTTCCGTTTGGATTAATTCCTTGACTACAAACCTACAAAAGAAGAAGCATAGTATAGTTAATAAAGATTGTTTTTTCAACTGACACGAAAGGATTCATCTATAAATTTTAGATCAGGCACAATACACTTTTTATTTAATGGTCTTGTGGTAAAAATTCAATTTTATTCAAACAAAACATAAATAATAATGAATAAATACATCAAGAATTACTTTAATAGTTCCTGATAATAAATGAAATGTACAATTTACAAATAAGTGAAAGGCAGGTGTCTCTTACATTCGTCCTCGTAGCGCTTTGGCTTTCTGCTCTAGTTCTGGGTTTCTGGGTGGAATCGGGCTCTGCTCTGCTGGATTGACTGAGCTGAATCCCGGGTATGAGCCTGGCTCCAGTGTCTAGAGGAACACAGACAAGACAAACACGCTCAGATTCAATCCCTGTATTTGGCAGAAGCCAGACCTGATGTGGGAAAACACAAACAGTGTGTGTCTCTGTGTGTGTGAGACAGCCCTAAACATCATCAGACCTACTCAAGACATTCTGAGGAGAAAAAGAAAATTCACTTAAGCTAACAAAGTGAACCACAAACTGTTGGAGTCAGAATTATTAACCCTCCTGAATAATCAGCCCCCCTCCACTGTATGTTTTATTTCTACAATTTTTGCTTAACAGAAATTTCTAAACGTAATAGTTTTATTAACTCCTTTCTTATAACTGAATTCTTTGCCATGATGACAGTACATAATATGTTACTTGATATTTTTCAAGATACTAGTATTCAGCTTAAAGTGACATTTAAAGGCTTAACTAGGTTAATTGGACAAGGGTAATTAGGCAAGTCATATAATGACAGTAATGACAAATGTATCGATGTTCCTTCTTTGGGCAAGTTTGAAAGGTTTTTTAAGAGTTTTGAAGGCTGTTTGTCACTTTATCATTATCAGAGCTGACTTCATTTATTGTCAGGAAGTTGTTGAGACTTTTATTTCAGTGTGTTGATGTACTGTCTGCAAGAGATGCACTTTTTGCAATCGTCTAGGCTGATTCCAATTTTCCTTTTTGCTAAGTGTGATCGTCGCTACAGATATTGACCGAATCTGATTTTCTTTCTAAAAAAAAAACAAAAAAAAAACATTTGTATAATTATTTTTTAGGGGTTTTCACCTTTATTGTCAGGACAGTAGAGATTAACAAACAGGAAAGCATGGGGAGCAGATAGAGGGGAAGGATCGGCAAAGGATCTCGAGTCTGGAATCGAACTCGGGTTGCCGCGAGCACCTGGGTGCTACATGTCGACGCACTAACTACTAGACTTAATAATAACTATTATTAATAATAATAATTTATTCATTCATTCATTCATGTTCTTTTTGGCTTAGTCCCCTTAAAAAAGACAGTTTTCCCTTATCAACAGTACAAAGCTTAGAAGAACCATATCCTTATAATACTGGTGTAATGAGCTGTATTTAATAGTGTATAGCAGTGGTCACCAAACTTGTTCCTGGAGGGCCCGTGTCCTGCAGATTTTAGCTCCAACCCTATTCAAACACACCTGAACATCTATATAAAACATCTATAATTGTAAAAAAATAAATAAAGCTGACTACTTCGCAGATTTTGCCTATTGCAGGTTATTTTTAGAACAAATCTCCTGTGAATGACAAGGGACCACTGTAAACTTATTGCCTTAAAATTTCAATAATTATTTAAAAAATAAGTTAATCTTATTAACTCTTTCCCTGCCACTGTTTTTTTAAGTTGCCAGCATTTTTGATTTTCACCTAAATTTGACAGCCCTCAGAATATTTTCATCCAGTAATATAATATATATCAAACTAAAGATCCCACCCTCTGCTTTAAAACCAATTTATTTTATCTTCATGTGTTCATGTTTTATATCCACTTAAATCCATGTAGATTTCATGAAAAAGTAACTACTTTGTAATGTATACATTATCTTGTCAATAGCAAGGAAAGCACTAAGCCAACTTAATTAAGCCAGCTTAACCATTCCAAGTTACAACTGACTCATTTTTAAAGTAAAGTCAACTCATTGCTTTTAAGGCAACACGTTTACTCTTTTTTTTTTCAACTAATCGTGTTTTACAGTGTATAAACAAATGTCAAATGTACATCAAACAGATCAACACTTGTGACTTGTGTGCAGATTAACTCATTAATGCAGCACATGCCCAAGCATTAGTGATTGTCTCAAAGCAAGGGGGAAAAGAAAGACAGAAAAAGAGGAAAACCCGGAGGTTGTTGGATCAGTCCCTTCCTGCCAGAGGAGGGAAATCAGGTTTGGGTTCAGCAGCCCTACTCACCATTTTAGTTTTGACCAGTTTTTCTATAGCACTGACAAGCTCAGCAGCACTGGGGACATCAGCCGAGCTCTGCCGGGAAGCCAGAAGCACAGACGACTACAGGGGACAGCAGTGGAGGAGGGGAGAGACATTAGATGGAGGAAAAACACACAGGCAGGTCAGAACAGCAGCTGCTCAGGGTACTGGAGAAGCAGTTAGCATGATAAAGCTTTGGTATGAGAAGAGAAGAGAAGAGAAGAGAAGAGAAGAGAAGAGAAGGCCTGTGACAATCTTAAGCCTGGTTTATACTTCTGCGTCAAGTGACCGGCGTAACCCACGGCGCATGCACGCGCGTAGCTGTGCATTTATACTTCTGCGCGTTGTCTCTAATGGTCTGCATTACACTTTCAAAACACTAGTTGGCAGTGAGGTGTTAATATTCCTGTGTCGAGTTTCTTCGCTGCTGTTTTGTTTTCCTGAACACTTCCGGGATGTACAAGTGGCTCAAACTCGCTCATTTTGAGGTAGGAAGCGGCGGACGTGCAACAACTTTAACTATGAGGTAAACACAAAACAAAACTTTCCATCCGGAGCTCCTTCACAGGACTCCACACTTGTAAACAATCGCTCCATCAGGCTCGCACCATTCACGCGGCTCTCTGTCCCGCCCAGACTCGTCAGCGCTACCAAGCCGTCCAATCACAGAGCTTGCGCTACGTGTCGTTGCGACGTGTAGTTACATGTTTTGAGAGGTGCACGTCAGCGATGCCGACGGCCACGGCGAAGGGCTATGCGTCAGCGCCGTAGCATACGCCGGCGTTTGACGCAGAAGTATAAATCAGCCTTTACACGTGTGAAGAAAAGGTTGACACTAAACATTTCTGCTCCGAATCTAGTTAAAATTTTCATTCTATTTTACATGAAGTAAATAAGGCCTACAATGTAAAATAATCTTCGTAAATTCACAGTTTCCATGTTTTGATTCACAAGTGTTTTTTCGTTTAAAAACAATTGTGAATTGCATTATGGGAGCTTAATCTAGTCTCTGTCGACTTTTGATGTAGAAAATTAAACTCTACAGATTAACAAAGTGACTTTTATTGATAATATTAATGATAAACTAACGTATAGAGATATAAGTCTGCAAAAGAACAGAAAATGCACTGGCAGTTTATTACAAGGTTTTGGTATTATAATATGCAACACCGACCCAGACAATACATCACTGCAAACTATTAAAAATGCTAATAAAAGTCACTTTTTTAACTTTAACGGGGTAAAGTTTTTGTAAGAAAGATCAAGGTCCTATAATGCAATTCAAAAGCATAAATAAAAGAGAACACAATTAAAACATGAATCACAAAATAGGGAAAACTGTATATATGACTATTGTTTACAGTGTACTTCAATGGCCACTACAAATCTTACGTTGACATGATCTTCTCAAATGCTCATTACAATGATAGATTTAAACGAACAAATTATATTGAACCAGCAAGTGTTTTGCTTTAGAACAGCTTGGATTATTTGGAATGGTATAGAACATTTGTAATATTTTATTTATACTGGTGTGTATACTATATATAATATTAATACTATATATATATATATATATATATATATATATATATATATATATATATATATATATATATATATATATATATATATATATATATATATACTGATATTTGCAAATATCAGTATATATATATATATATATATATATATATATATATATATATATATATATATATATATATATATATATATATATATACTGATATTTGCAATATATAAATACCAGCCTAATCTCACGAGAAAACATAAGTATTTTACGTTTTGTCAGTTTAGTGGCTAATTCGTATGATTTTGTACGAGTTCAGTCTTACGAAATTGTAAGATTTTAAAAAGGAGGTGTGGCGCCTAACCCCACTCCTTAACCCAACAGTCATTGGGGGATGAGCAAATTGTACTAAACTGTATAAATTAGATCGTACAAATTCATACGAATTAGCCACTAAATTAAAAAGTTAGGAATTGCCGTGAGATTGTGTTGATAAATACACATACACACAGTTCTCAACATATACGAGTTCACCGCCCACAAGTCTCTCATATTTTCTGAATGAAGCTGTACAGTATTATATTTGTGCTTATACATTAGATTAGTCAGTACTGAAGCCACATCTAGAGCTAATCGAACAAAATAACTTTTGATAACCATCTAAAATCAGTACACCCAAATTTAAATGTTAGGAAAAATACTAAAACAAAAATAAAATAAAAAAAGAGGAAAATTCTAAAGAATCCAAAAAATTATAACATTTTGTAGTTTGTAATTTTACCCCTCAATTTATTCGCATGGAAATGTATAATGTTTTTATTTCGAAAAAATGTTCGGTGACTAAAAATTATTTTAATAAATATATTGATATTTGATAGACCTGTTTTGTTCAAACGTATTAAAATATATCACTTATATTTACTGAAAAATAAATACAAATATTTATTTTAAAAATGGGGTACAAAAAAGGTCTTGTTATATATATATATATATATATATATATATATATATATATATATATATATATATATTATAAGCAATTCTGTGCAAATGTCAACCTTACCATGAAAACCGTTTCTGGGTTTTTTGGGTAAGCAAGTATTTTACAGTACTTTAGAAATACTCAAAAATGTATCCGTCAATGTTTTCAAACTATTCGATTTGATTTGCCAAAATCACATAAGTGGCAGTTTCACATCTGTCAGATCAATAATGGAGAGACGTCACATACAAAACGACACTTTTTCCTGATAAATAATTTTTGTTTTATAGAGAGCCAAGTCTTATCCTATTGATTATCATTGTTTCTTTTGCGTTGTGCAGTTTAATTCACAGAATTTCTACAAAGTATGTTGTATACTGTTAACCCACAGACTTTTATGGTCACATCCATAATGCATGTTTATTTCCCTCATATATAGTACAAAACATGTTTACAGACTGATATTTTTCTGGTCTCATAACTCTGTGGTCAGTTGTTCTGGAAAATATAAACGAATGTTTCCATATAATGTTAACATATACGCTCTTTTATATATATATATATATATATATATATATATATATATATATATATATATATATATATATATATATATATATATATATATATATATATATATATATATATATATATATATATATATATATATATATATGTATGTATGTATGTATATGAAAATATTCATCCAACATTCACTTAATTCAGATACATTTGGGGTCATATAAACATTACTACTACAACTGCAAGGCACAGTGTGTAAAAAGAACCAGAGTTGAATTTCACAATAATATTTCACAACTACATGATTTAAGCTTCCCTGCAACAATAGGATGTACTTATGGTTAGTTGACTGAGATGGGACGCCTCCACCCAAGAGTTATGAACAACACTGACATCAGGGAGGAAAAAATCATTAGTAAAGTTAGTAAAGCCCCTTTGTGTGAAGGGGTTGCATACAAGTATGAGGGGGGCGGGTGGAGTTAGTTATGAACACATGATGAGTGATGTATTGAATAAATCTATTGTCTGTATTGTGCTTGTGTACCTTCTCTTCCTGAGCCGACGGGTCTTTAATGATCTCCATTGGTGGAGGTAGAGGAGTGTGAGACTCGTCCTCAGGCTCTTCCTCTCCTCCACTGTGCATCCCAGACGAAGACTTGGAGAGTGTGCCCTCTTCTTTTTGCACTCGCTGGAAACACAAGAATAGACAACATGATGGCAGCTCTTCCTCTCCATCCTGAACTTCAGACTGAGACTGACTTGTTATTGTTCACATCGGAGCTATTCTGCAAAGTGTCTGAAATTCACAGTCTATTACATGTTTATTTTTATTACAACAGTGTTTTTTTCTGCAGACAAATTAGAGAAAAAATTATTGAATTAATTATTATTTAAAAAAAATAATAAAATAAATAAATAAATAAATAACAATCAGACAAACAAAAATATACAAAAATAAATAAAGAAATGAATAGAGCAGCAACAAAAAATAAAAAATAAAATACAAAATAAAACATAATACAAAACAAATAAAAACAAACATAAAATAAACAAATAAAATCAAACAAAAAATAAATCACAGAAATTATTCAAAGTAAATTAATAAAAAACAATTAAATAAATAAAAAGAAACAAACATAAACAATCAAATAAACAAACGAATACATTTACAAATAAATGACATTATTATTATTATTATTATTATTATTATTATTATTATTAAATTAAAATCTAACAAACAAATAAATAAAAACAAATAAGCAAAAAAAAAACTATAAAATAACAATAACAATAAGATAATTTATTAAGATAATTAAATAAAACTAACAAACCAAAAAAAAAAAACAAGACCAAGAAAACCATGCTAATCTTTTGAGAACACACTCAAAATCTGGCTTAGAAAGCGATCGCTGAGGATTATTTGCTTTATATATTGAACCCGGACATATTTAAATCACCTGAGCCACCTGAAAATATGCTATTAGCAACTTATAGTAAATACTATAGTGTTGTTGAACCATACTAGAATGCAATGAACTCAAATTAATCAGTTATGGTAATTCTATTGTTGCTAATATAACACAACTATAGTAATTTAAACAATTTTCCCACATTTTGTAGTTTTATACAACTAATTTTTTTCTGCAACTAATGTAGTAAAATTGAAGTACACTAAAGTATTTATTACATGTTTTCAGTTAACTACAGTCGATTCTATTTTAAAAAGTGTTGTAAATATAATATGTACAGTAAAATACACTTTATTATATAGGTTATGGTTATGCGGAAACAAAGTCTGCGCACAAAGAAATCCACAGATTTCTGAGCCCATTATTCAATAGATTTATTTACTTGTGTAATTGTGTGTAAACATATTTATTCCTATATTATTTCATCTCTGTAATATAATGTGATATGCAAATGATTAGATAAGTTATGTACATGTATAGAATAAAGTAATATCTTCTGTCTTTAAGTAGATGTACAGTATTAGATAAGAAAACTGCTTTAGCTTTGTTTACCAAAAAATGCGGTATATTTTTGGATTTTGAGTGTATTTTTATTTTTATCTCAGGTTTTAAGTTGCCGCACTCATAAAAACATTTCACATACATCAACAGATTTTCTTATTTATTTCTTTTTACAAAATTATGTGAAGAAAAAGCAAAAAAAAAAAAGTTAATGGTATCTATAGAATTTATTATAAATTACTATTAGCTGCTTTACATAAGTATTTAGCTACTTACAGTTGAAGTCAGAATTATTAGCCCCCCTGAATTATTACACCGCTTGTTTATTTTTTCCTCAATTTCATTTTAACGGAGAGATTTTTTTTAACACATTTCTAAACATAATAGTTTTAAGAACTAGAAAGAATTTCTAATAACTGATTCATTTCATCTTTACCATGATGACTAAGTAATATTTGACTAGATATTTTTCAAGACACTTTTATACAGCTTAAAGTGACATTTAAAGGCTTAACTAGGTTAATTAGGTTAACTAGGCAGCTTAGGGTAATTAGGCAAGTTATTGTATAACAGTGGTTTGTTTTGTAGATTATCGAGAAAAAATATAGCTTAGAGGGGCTTATAATTTTGTCCCTAAAATGGTGTTTAAAAAATTAATAACTGCTTTTATTCTTGCCAAAATAAAACAAATAAGACTTTCTCCAGAAGAAAAAAATATTATCAGACATACTGTGAAAATGTTCTTGCTCTGTTAAACATAATTTGGGAAATATTTAAAAAAGAAGAAAAAAAATTGAAGGGGGCTAATAATTCTGACTTCAACTGTACATTAGTATGTTCAAACACCAACACAAATCTGAAAACCATGTGTTTTCAAACTGTGTTGAAATCTTCTTGATTCACAGCCTCAAGCACTTCTATTAATTTATTGTTTGGCTTCTAGTGAAATAGATGAAATGCTTTGAATTTATCGTTGGAGAATTTGCTGTAGCTCTGGAAGACAGCAGGCATGGGTAATATCTTCCATTGTTGTGAGCTCCACAAACCCCGCTGTAGAAATACAAAAGCTCTTTTGTAGCAGCACATTATATGGCACACAGCTTTAAAAAGTCAGGCTAATCATCACCCTCTGATCTGAACGGGGCCAAAGAGACCCTTTAATATGGCGTTAATACTGGCTGCAGAACAAGAGGGCTACTTTTCTCTGTACAGTAATGATTGTGTAAAAAATTGCTATGGAGAAATGAAGGAGGCATTATACTGTAAAAAAAAAAAAACTCAGACAAATATAATAAATAAATAAAATAGAAAAACTGAAAAACAGCGCTATACCTCTTCCAAGGTGTCATCCTGTAGTTCGGGCGGCCCCATATCAATACTCTTGCGACCATCACGTTTCTGTTTCTGTTTACTTGGGATCTTCTTGATGTTACTGCCATGACTTAGACGTCGGACAGGACTGGTCAGCCATTTCTTCAGTGTATTCCCAGAGCGCTTGGGTCCAGGAGAGCTACTCTGCAGAGAGTTCAGGGATGGCTGTGGCTGCAGTGTGGCCACTGACTCTGTCTTTCCTTCTGGGCCACTAACTGTATAGTTTTCTGCAGGAGGAAGAACACAGTGAGAGGTGAATGGAACTGAAGTTTGTGACAATGTTAATGATCAAACCTGAGAGAATTTTTAAAGAAATATTCCAGGTTAAATGCGACTTGACAATATAGAAACAGTGTTGGGAAGGTTACTTTTTAAAATATATTTCATTACAGATTACGAGTACACTAGTAAGATAAGTAGGGCTTTCTAAAGAAAAGAAAGCCTTTCTTGCTTTCTTGCAGCAGGAACTTGATGGGGATTTTAAAATGGATGACTGGGGTACATTGTACTTTTTTTTGGGAAACATGCAAGTATTTGCATTTGGATTTCAGTACTGAATTTAAAAATCGGCATAATAAAAGACAAGGAAAAAGGGTCACATTAAAAAATTATTCCAAGATACCCAATTTAACAGCTATGGAGGAACTTGTTTTCTCTGATAAACCATTACATAAAACAATTTCTAGAATATATGATGCTTTGATGCTTAGACAACCTTTGACTGACCCAGATAAGTCTAAAACTAGATGGGAGCAGGATTTGGGGATAACACTGGAACATGACCTGTGGGGTCAGCTATGTAGAGATGGGGTAACCTCAACTTTGAATTCCAGATTTAGACTAATCCAGTTTAATTTCTTACACCAGCTTTATTATACTCCGTCCAGATTACACAAATTTAAAAACAGTATTTCTCCTCTCTGCTTCAGATGTGGTATAGAAGAAGGTACATTTTTTGCATTCTACATGGCTGTGCCCTAAAGTGAAAGTGTTGTGGGTACAAGTATGTAATATTTTATCACAGATTCATGGAATTGATTTTCCATTGGATCCAGAGATATGTTTATTGCGTAATTACACAAATTCTAACCTCCAGCATAACTCTGCTATTAACCTTACAGAAATGTTGCTGACAATAGCTACAAAATGCATTGCTTTAAAATGGAAAACAGACCTTGATGTACCAATTGGACTGTGGATCTCAGAAGTTTGCAACTGTATACCATTGGAGAAGATCACATATTCCTTGAGAGGAAAGGATGAAGTATTTAAAAAGATTTGGAATCCATTTTTGAACTACATTAGAACAGTACCACTTGATTTGATTTGACAAAATGTTTTTGTTTCTACTAGCTTATACTGTATCTCCTCCCTTTTCATTTATTTATTTAATTAAATTTTACTTATTTATTTAATATACTGTGTATGTTTTAATTTAGTTTGTTTGTTGTTTTGATGTTCTGTATTGTTAATTCTTGAAAAAGCAAAATAAAAATATATAGTCAAAAAAAATGATAAGGAAAATATATGGATCATTCTGTTCTAAAAGTAATGATTTTACTCTTAGTAAAATCTTTCATGGCTCATGTTTGAGGGCCTCAGTTTTCCTGTGTTTGAAAGATGAATGTCAAAATGCATTCTTCAATCAATCCATCCATTCGTCTGTCCCTCCATCTATCCATCTTCAATCCATCCATCAACCAAGCAATCCATCAATCAATTTATCGGCCCATCCATCAACCAATGAATCCATCGACCAATCCATCCATCATTAATGAAACCAATCAACCAATCCATCCATTCATCCCTCCCTCCATCTGTCCGCCCATTAACCAATCAACCAATGAATCCATCAACTAATCCATCAATACATCCACCAATCCATCTGTCCATCCATCAACCATTGAATTATCAACAAATTAATCCATCAACCAATGAATCCATCCATCCACCAACCAATCCGTCAATTTATCAACCAATCAATCTATTCATCCATCCATCCATTCCAAAAGCAGTTGAGAAACA
Organism: Danio rerio; assembly: GCF_052040795.2. Taxonomy (NCBI): domain Eukaryota; kingdom Metazoa; phylum Chordata; class Actinopteri; order Cypriniformes; family Danionidae; genus Danio; species Danio rerio. The sequence goes on along the minus strand of NC_141029.1, from coordinate 4,597,968 downwards.
TGCATGTAACAATGAAAATTATCCAAACTGAAGTACTCTAAAATACTTTTCAATTTTAATGTGATTAGATAATATGACCAATATTGTGTATTATTTAAAATATGTAATTAAGTTACATATATTCAACAACTCTGCAATCCTGTATACAACCAAAGGGTGACCAAACACCCAGTTCACAGAAAAACACCCTCAATTCTCTTGCAATTGTTGAGGTGCTCAAACAAACAGAATAGCATTTCAAAAGCACCAGAAGGCCACAGTGATTGGGCTTTTGCTGGAATTAAACACTAAAGACAGTGTTCATTGATTGCCACAGACTGAGACTCCATCCATTAACCAATCAATAAACAAATAATTAAATACGTAAAAACATGAATAATGGAAGTCAAGTCTATTACGTCAATCCTTTAGTAAACATTTATTATTTGAGTTGTTTGGCTGCCAATGCCTCTTTCCATTAGTTTTTCTTCTTCATTTCTAAGGGTGTGTAAGTTCTTTATGCATTACTGATGTAAGTTGGTCAACCATCATCAAAACAACATTCCTCACTGGAACTTTCCTCACCACATTTAATCAGTCTTGGGTATCTCAATTGCCTACAAATTCAAACATACAACTGGAAAACTGGTGTCACCCTTTTTTCAATTAAAAACCCTTAAACCAGTTTCCAACAATCTAGCCTTTCTCTTAAGGGGGAGGAAAAAAATGACTTTAAAATGGGATATTCACTGAAATCTTGCAAACAGTAACTGCAGATTCTCCCAAAATAATCAGTGTACATCACCTAGACTTTAACACCAGGCTACCTGCTCTTAGCTTACAGGTAGATGCTCCAGGGTTTTATTAGGGTCTGTTTTGGGGTTGTCACGATACTGGAATTCGGTACCAATCAATATTGAAGTTTTAAAAACCATTTCCTGCTAACATTCGAGCGCTGTTGAGCACGTTCTTAAACAGAAATGACTGTGATAGGCCGTGAAGGTCTTCAACTCACCAAACTCACAGCTGTTTACTCAAAGCTGAGTGTAAACACAGATACAGGGACACTGGAGAGTTTCAAAGTTACGTCAGTCAGCTGCTTTGTCTATAAGCTGACATACGAGTGATGCGCTGAGGAATCGCGTTAGGTGAACTGATGACCTTCATGGCCAATCACAGTCATTTCTGTTGAGCATGTGTATACACTGGAAAATCAGCTGTGTTTAAGAACGTGCTCAACAGCACTCAAATGCTTAAAAAAAATTCAGTATCAATTGATACCGAATTCCAGTATCAAGAAAACCCTAGTCTGTTTACATGAGTGTTTAAAAAACTGAATCTTTGGAATAAAAGTTATTTTCATCATCTTGTTTTTATTGCAACAATCGTCGTCCACACTTTACAGCTCAAAAAAGATCCGTTAACATTTACGCCTACTGGGCAAGTGCATTTTTTTGCAGGCATACATACTTGTAGTATGCCTCTTGTGTAACGGTCATATTAGAGAGTTACTGATAGGCATGACATGGTTTCCAAAGGTACAATATCACCGTGGGTCCGTGGGTCAAAGAAGCAAATTAGTGTAGACCAGTGGTTCTCAAACTTTTTTCATCAAGTACCACCTCAGAAAAAATTTGTCTCTCCAAGTACCACCATAATAAGCAGTATTGAAATACAGCAGCGTAGTAGGCCCAGTAAAGCATCTGCAGCTCTGCACAGTTCTAAAACGTGGCAGATTAATTTCTATTATTAAGAATATTTATTATTGTCAGCCATTTTAAACAGTATAAATAGTCTGAACGTTAACACTGTACTGTGCTAATATGTAAAAAAAAAAAAAAAAAAAAGCCAACTAAAAACGTCAACATTTAAATTAAAATGTGCTTTTAAAAGTTAAAAATGGTAGGTTAATGTTCTTTAAAAGTAAACAGAAAACTGCTGTACTTCAATGTAAAGTATTAACATATATAGTAGCCAATTCATCAACACCTGGAAATGTTGCCTGGGCCTCAAAATTATATGCTATATGTCATAAAATAAATAATAGTTTATGTCATATTCATGTATAAATAATTGTTGATACATTTAATTATATGTAGCATGTACATATGACATATTTGATAACTCCGCGTACCACTAGAAGGAAGCCTGCGTACCAGTGGTGGTACACGTACCACAGTTTGAGAACCACTGGTGTAGACATTTAAAACAAAAACACATTAGTATTAATGGCACATTAAAGAGTAGGGTTCAGTGCTTGGTCCATTCCTCTATTCAACACACACAACAGTGCTGGAACCTCTAGCAGGTTTTTAATGCAAAATTTTGATGTATGAAATAGCATTTCAGGGTTCAAGCAAAGTCTCTTTAAGGCAAATCATTTTACTCTGTAGCCATCTTTAAAATGCCTCTTGGGCAGGATGCTTGGGCATTTTGTTTGAATATGGAAACATCAAAATCTCCAAAATTGCTACACTGTAATAAATGGCCGTGATTTCAACAGTAAAAAAACTGTAAAAATGCTACAGTACAAATCCGTAACCTGGTTAACGGTATGTTTCCTTAATATAAACGACGAATAACCGTAAATTTACTTTCCCAGAATTCCCTGCATGGCACATCACTTTTTTTGCATTTGGTTGACATTAATATGAATCTTCTTAGTTGTGTCCCCATCAGTTATGTACATTAGAGATTTATGTAACATCTAATTTTGATAAACAATATTTACTTCATGACTTTAATTTTATGCGTGTTACCATACCGGTGTTTAGTAGCTGTGTGAATGACACTGAGCACCTTCTATTTGCTGATACTCATTTCTGTTTGTGGGAAAAGTTGATTTTGATGAGCATTGGCTCATTATGTAACTTCCTCATCACTACCTGAATATGAATGTGCAAACGTGTCTAACTGTGTAACAAAAGATGTGTAGATGTTGATCATTCAAAATACAGACATATTACCTCTATAAATTAATAAAATACTGTCGTTTACTGTAAAAATGAGAAATTACTTTTACGGTTTGTACCATGTTTTTAACGATAAAGTACTGGCAACCACAGCTGCCGTTTTTTTACCGTAAATTTTACGGATTTATTTTTTACAGTGTAGCCAAACTTATGATTCAATTTCATATCCGTAATCACTAATAAAATTAAACAACAACTGTCTCTTTAGTTTCATTTCAAAATGTTTAAATCACAAAAAATCTGCAGATTTGTGTTCAGTTTAAAATCTGTATGTGTCTGTTGAGTATGGTCTTTTACAGCTGACTTATTAGAGGAAGTGACCTAAGAAGAGTAGATCATAAAGGTTGTATTGAAAGCACCTGTATTTCTGCAAAAAAACAAAAATGGACTCTTCAAAAATGTTACAAATCACACACGAGAGCAGTTCCTGAGATCTAGCCATCACGGTGTGCCGAAGTGTGACGAAGTGTCCATGTTGAGCCCTACAGTGCTTTTTGAAGAGTGAACCTGCGTAAAACACAGACTGGCTGACGACAAATACGCAGTCTTGTGAGCATGTGATTATGTGTGGAGTGAAGACGAGGTTTGATGAGAGCAGTCATTAAGAGCTGCCCTTTACACACAAACACACACTTATCCTGCCTCTGTAAAAGACAGAACGACAGGCGGACAGACAGATAGACACAGAGGTTTCTTTGTTGTTTCGAATGAGCACATCACATTTCCACAGAAAGCTTCGACTGGATCATATGACTGCTCTTATGGCCAACTTAATTGCCAGGAAATCCCACTGACACATTTTAGATTCTAGTCTCTGGAAATCTCCTGTAAGATATATATACAGTTGAATACAGTTGAAGTCAGAATTATTAGCCCCCCTGAATTATTAGCGCCCCTATTTATTTTTTTCACCAATTTCTGTTTAATGGAGGGAAGATTGTTTCAGCACATTTCTACGCATAATAGTTTTAAAAACTTATTTCTAATAACATATTTATTTTATCTTTGCCATGATGACAGGAAATATTATTTTACTTGATATTTTTCAAGACAATTCTATACAGCTTAAAGTGACATTTAAAGGCTTAACTAGGTTAATACGGTTTGGGTAATTAGGCAAGTAATTGTATGATGATGGTTTGTTCTGTAGATTATGGAAAAAAAAATTAGCTTAAAGGGTTAATAATTTTTGTCCCAAAAATGGTTTAAAAAATTAATAACTGCTTTTATTCTAGCTGAAATAAAATAAATAACACTTTCTCCAGGAGAAAAAATATTATCAAACATACTGTATAAAATTCCTTGCTCTGTTAAAAATCATTTAGGAAATATTTAAAAAAAATAAGATAAAATCAAAAGGGGGCTAATAATTCTGACTTCAACTGTATACACACACACACACACACACACACACAGTTGAAGACAGAATTATTAGCCCCCTTTTGATTTTATTTTATTTTTTAAAAATATTTCCTAAATGATTTTTAACATTTTAATTACAAAGCTCTGTCACTAAGACAAATTCATTGAGTGTGTAAACATACTTGGCAATAAAGCCTTTTCTGGTTCTGATTCCAAATCTTCATCACATTTATTATGTTCTGCTAATACTTCTGTGGCCTTCTGAATCTCATTCCACTGCATCTGTGCAGTAAAAATACCATGCATAGCTTCTTTTGGGGAGTTTTGTGGCATGACAACCCCTCTGAAAGACTATCCTTAAAAGCATTAAATCACTTGATCCACACTTTATGTGTGCAGGTCTTCATTATTTTTAACAAAAAACTTTAAGCTTGACCTTTAAGGTGTGCTATTGTTTTCAGTAGATGCATGATGTCAGTATGATGGTATATAGAATCACCTTAAAGGGATCATTGAATGCAAAACTAACTTTCACATGCAGTCTGAATGGAAATGTTGTCTTGGCAGTGTGTGAACACAACCACCCTATGATAAGATAATACAAATCCGAGTGCTTTTTAATCCCTACAAATCATAAGCATTGAGAACAAGCTCTTCTCGGATTCTTGGCAAAGTGACATCACACAGACCAAGGCCGCTCCAACGTCTTGTTTACTGATATTATGTTTTGCATAGCCCCGCCCTCAGTGATCAATTAACAGTCTGCCATAGTTTAAACCATTCACATTTCCATTCCCATTCCCAAGTCAAGACCCCTTCTTGTCACTTTTTGATGCTCGAAGTAACCCCAGTCTCATTTTACTACAAGTGGGGTCCTTTACTACTTAAAAAAAAAAAAACCTATGGAGTTAATATGCTTGTGCAAAAGTCAGCAATCATTTTCCTCATTATGATTAAATGACATATTGGAAAGTATTATTGTCATTATCGGGGTGTTACTTTTTCCAAAGTATACAATAAAAAACATTTTATTATGTTACACTAACCCAGATCGTAGCACTAAACCCAATCATATTTCAATATGAAACATATAACATAGCAGATAATATTATGAGCAGGGCCAGACGGAATCTGCGGACGTTTTTTGGTATTTCTGCTGAGAATTTTGGAAAAAAATCTGTGGAGTTCTCCGGAATTATTTTGGGAGTATCCAGAGGAGTATCATACCTAAACCCTTAATATATTAAATAAAAAGTAATAAATTACTGAACAAAAACTGAATAAATTCAGATTTACACATTTACTCAAGTAAATAAACAGAATTAATATTGGGCTAAAATTCTGCAGAAATCTGCGGAAAATCTGCGGAATTCTGCACGCGCAGATTCCGTGTGGGCCTAATTATGAGTTATTCCTGGACGGAATTGATATGTTCTCAGCCTCCATCCTCTTCCATATATTTTGCATAGAATATAAAGCTTACATTAAAATTGGAGAGTGGAAACGAGCCTATTAGGGATCTATTTTGACGGTCCATGTGCAGAGCGCAAAAACGCAGGGCGCAAACGCTTTCAGGGCATGTCAGAATCCATTCTTGCTAATTTACAGACGGGAAAATGCGCTTTGCGCCAAGGCGCATAGGCTAAAAGGGTTGAGTTTATTTTCTTAATGAGTTATAGGTGTGTTTTGAGAATAAACCAATTAGAGTCTCATTTCCCATTCCCTTTAAGAGCCAGCTGCGTCGCGCCAAGAGCACATTCGCTATTTACAGGACGTAAAGTAAGTCTAAGTGGAAAAAATTAGCATTTCTCAAGCAAACAGTTAACAGAAAACTGTTAAACAGAGCATCTACTGCGTGAGAATGAGAGATAATGGATCTACTTTCACATTTGCTCTTGGATAGGGAAACCTTTACGCACAGACATCAATTAGTCTATAAATAATTAATTTTGTTTGTTAAGCGCAAAGATTTGTTTGAAAACTATTTCTAAATTCAGTTCTAATTTCTAGCAAACGAATAAATGAACAATAATGACCAAGTGTAGTCAAAATACTGAGTTATTTCCAAATACACCTGCCATGCCCCATGTGATCTAAAACCTGACAGGTGGGCAAATCTAAGCTTGTTTTTAATAAAACAAATATAAATATGGATATAATAAATAATACTGCTAATAATAATAACATTATACAAAAGCAAGTTGTTATGAATGAACTGAAAAAGCCTCCCGAGATGAAGAAGACATAAAAGCAGTGATTTTTCATATTTATGTAGGCTAGAAAATAATGTTTTTTAATATTTAATCCTTTATATTTATATCCTATATCTATTCTTATTATATCCCATATAAATATATATATCTCTAATATATTTAAATTTTTTCATATGTAAAGATATTTGCCTATTGCTCTCTTGTGTGTATTAAGCAGTGTGTAAGCGAGGCGCAACTCTGCGCCGGAGTTTAGACCGGGTTAGTTTTGGTCTAATGAAAAATCTATTATAGTTTCTCAAAATAGCAACGCGCCAGCAGTCCGCCTCAGAACGCCTTCCTTTTTAGACCAGAACGCCTATGGGCGCACATATGAGCGCTAATGCATTTGCTATTTAAACAGCGTATCACAACGCCTCAAAACGACTCTTGCACCAAGCTGAAACTACCAAAAGACTACTGCGCCACGCCTTGCGCCACACTGCGCCGGGTGTATGATAGGGCCCTTATACTGGAGTAGAAAAAAAAGAGGAGAAGTATGGACAACTATGTGACTTAAAAAAGGCTTTCATTTATTTAAAAAAAAATAAGAAATAGAAAATAACAGTTATAGTATGTACTTTTCATTCATACAATATTTCAAAAGACAAACAATGTGGCATCTATTACACAACTTCCAGAAAGAAAAGTGTGTGGATGGTTCAGTCTTTACCGGAATAAACAGGGAGACGTGTCCTGGTTTATCTGCTCTTTTCCTCATTCCTCATGTTTTAAAGCATGTGCCATTAATCCAGACCCTCCACACACTCATTTTTCTAGACGGGCTGCATTCCATTCATAGGTGAGGAGTTTCGCATGCTTTAAACTGACAAAACCTGCTGACTATAGTAGATTACAGATATTTCCACCATGCAAAGAGATCACAAAAATCAAAAGAAAATGCCCAAGTTCCCACATTTTCTCCCTCCCAGAACTGTCTTCAAAGAGCTATCAAAGCTGTTCTGATGAAAAGAGGATTTGAACTCATTTGGGCTTCAAAGACGGCAGGAGTCATGTTCAACATCAGCTCAAGCTGCGCGTTAGCAGATTATTTTACACAGTTATGTAATACAGCCGCTGAGCTGCCGTAATAGGGTTAGCAACATTTAAAAGATTAGCTCATCAATAAGTGAACATTATATTACTTAAATTTCTGTTAATGAATCAATTAAGTTAACTTCATCCATTCATTCATTTTCTTCCGCTTTTCCGCATCCGTGATGTGAGGGCAGCAGTCTCAGGAGAGAACCCCAGACTTCCCTCTCCCCAGACACTTCCTCCAGCTCCTCCAGGGGGATCCCGAGGTGTTCCCAGGCCAGCCGAGAGACATAGTCACTCCAGCATGTCCTGGGTCTTCCCCGAGGTCTCCACCCAGTGGAACATGCCTGAAACGCCTCTGTAAGTAGGCGTCCAGGAGGCATCCGAAACAGATGCCCGAGACACCTTGGCTGACTTCTCTTGATGTGGTGGAGCAGTGGCTCTACTCCAAGCTTCTCTGGGGTGACAGAGCTACTCAACCTACCTATAAGGCCACCCAGCGAAGGAAACACATTTCGACTGCTTGTATCTGAGATCTTGTCCTTTTGGTCACGACTTTTGTAACTTAATCGTATTTTAAATTTACAAATTTAAGTTGATTAAACAAACAATTAAGTTGTTTCAACTTAATTTTGTATGCACTGTTCACACTTCAGGTCAAAAATGAGCCGCCTGCACTAAACCTCTAAAATAAAGCTGATTAAGCTGATTAAGAGATAAAGCACTTTATTTTCCATCGTCAAATCTATTTTGCACGAGAAAACAACCTCATCTTCATCATAAACTCTGTGAATGTCTAGGTTTTTCCTCATCGGTGTGGAGATTTCATCAATGTCTGATTTGTGGACAACACTCATTTTTTAGTGAAGTAAAGGGTTTGATTTCTAATGCTTAAAAATATATAAGTGTAAAAAGTGTTAAGCAAGACAATATTCACAAAAGGTAAAGCAATTTTATATTGTGCATGTGTGTGTTGCAGCAGTATATATATATATATATATATATATATATATATATATATATATATATATATATATATATATTATTATTATTATTTTTTTTTTTGTAAAAATTATTTTATAAGACAACCTGTGTCCTGTATGCATCCTACATGAATATATGAAAATAGTCAAAGTGTGCAAAGTTTACAGAGACAAGATTTTCTTCAAAATGAATTGATTTTGATGTATCATTTAATTTGGTATTTTGCATGATATTAGAATTCAGCTTGAATAAAAAAGTGCAAATTAAAGACTTACTGAATATAAAATAAAATTATTATGTTAAATAGGCAAGTTAAGGTAATTAGGCAAGTTATTGTATAACAGTGATTGGTTTTATAGACAATTGGAAAAAAAATCCTTAGGTGGCTAATAATATTGATCTCAAAATAGTAACATTTTTAATACTGCATTTGTTCCAGTCAAACTAGAAAAAATAGGACTTTCTCCGTAAGAAAAACATACATGTTAGAGTAAATACTATGACAATGTCGTTTAATTATTTGTATTAATTATTTGTTTAATTATGTCTATTAAAATCACCTGAAATATTTGAAAAAGCATGATAATTTCACATGAGGGTGAACAATTTTGACTTCAATTGTATCTTAAATTGTTTTTAAATTGTTTCAAATTCCAGATTTTCAATAGTTGAATTTTAAAAGTATTTATACATTTTTTTTTTTATAAATCTCTATTTAAAAACAAAAATGATCATATTGTTGTACAGGGTCACATACTTACAATGATGTGTATGTGGACAAACTGCATACCACTCAACCCTCCCTTTTTTCCTGGGATTTTTCTGTATTTTACAGTTCTATCCTGCCATCATCCCATAAAGGTATTTTCCCGTATTTCTCCCTTATTCCTTATTATGGTGGGCATATCCCTTATATTCACATATATTGACAGGCTTGACATATCGCAGGATAAGCCATAAGACACAGCAGTTGCGTGCATGGCTGAATAGTCTATAGTCCAGTCATCACACCAACATTCTGCATGTAAACAAAGCTGTTTGTGATGCCAAACAAAGAAATTGCATTTCTAGCAGTGACACTGAGCACTCATCAGAACCAACTGAAAGCAGGTTCTGTAAATAAATGTCCATGATTTCAACAGTAAAAAAAACCTTTAAAAATCTGTAACTTGGCTAACAAAGTTCCCTTAATATAAACAGTAAATCACTGTTTATTTCCCAGAATTCCCTGCATGACCTTATTTGTTAAATTTGTTTCCCCATCAGTTATGTACATTTCTTTAATGTTACATCTAATGTTGATATATTTATTCCATTCCTTTAATTCTATGTTTTTCACCATTATGGTGTTTAGTAGATGCATGAATAACATCGAGTGACTTCTATATAATAGTATGTTTCTATTTGTTTGTGATGAGCATTGGCTAACGTTTTCATCAGCACATGCTTATGGTTGTGTTTTTGTCTGTGTAACAAAGGAAATGAAGTGTAGATGTTAGTACTTCAAAACAGTGGTGTATTAGCACTATAAATGAATAAAATACGGTAGTTTACTGTAAAATAGATTTAGAGATTTTTTTTTTACAGTATGTGCTGTTTTTTATGGTAAAATGCTGACAACCATAGCTTTTTTATCATAAATTTAACTGATTTCATTTATTTATTTATTTTTACAGTAAGGTTTGGGAGATTAAATGACATTACCTTTCATTCTACCTAAAGTTATGCTTACAAAATAAACTATATTTAGTTATTTAGCATTTTAGTCGAATTATTTCTTAGAGGTCTTTGGTCAAAAAAGCCCACTGTGGAATCTATACCTCTACTGTCAGGTCTGTTTCTGAAAAGCCATCAACTGTTGATAATATACAGTACATTTGACTATATACCCACAAGACAGAGCAAGATAATACTAATTTAGACTACCTCCCATCAGTTAAACCATAGAAACCAAAACCATAACCTGATAAACCATAGACATCTCCATGATGATGACCTAGTGATGACATCACAAAAGAAGTTGTGTTTTGAGCCGGACTGTTTCCACAGGGAAACTTCCCGAGTTAATCAGTACAGGGAGCGAGAGAAAACGCACTTTAGTCCACGTTAGAGAAGAACAGAATGGAACTTGTCATCAACACACACACACACACACACACACACACACACACGCGCGCGCATACACGCATGTGCAAACAACCCTCATCTGCCCATGGCACAAGACAGAGTAAACAGCACACAAGACTGGAGCTCCACAGTCAATATCATTTCAAAACCACCAGCAGGAGATATAAATGACAGACGAGATAAAAACAAATGATGCGTGTTCGGTTGTTGTGGAAAGAAAGAAAGAGAGGAAATGAAAGAAAGAAAAGAGGAAAGAAAAAAAGAAATAAAGAAATAAAGAAAGAAAGAAAGAAAGAAAGAAAGAAAGAAAGAGAAGGAAAGAAAGAGAAAAGAAGGAAAGAACTTAAGAAAAGAAGGAATGAAAGAAAGATAGAATGAAAATACAAAGAAAGAAAGAAAGAAATAAGGAAAAGAAAGAAAGAAAGAAAGAAAGAAGGAAAGAAATAAGGAAAAGAAAGAAAGAAAGAAAGAAAGAAAGAAGGAAAGAAGGAAAAGAAAGAAAGAAAGAAGGAAAAGAAAGAAAGAAAAAAAGAAAGAAATAAGGAAAAGAAAGAAGGAAAAGAAAGAAAGAAAGAAAGAAAGAAAGAAAGAAAGAAAGAAAGAAAGAAAGAAAGAAAGAAAGAAAAAAAGAAAGAAATAAGGAAAAGAAAGAAAGAAATAAGGAAAAGAAAGAAAGAAAGAAAGAAAGAAAGAAAGAAAGAAAGAAAGAAAGAAAGAAATAAGGAAAAGAAAGAAAGAAAGAAAGAAAGAAAGAAAGAAAGAAGGAAAAGAAAGAAAGAAAGAAAGAAAGAAAGAAGGAAAAGAAAGAAAGAAAGAAAGAAAGAAAGAAAGAAAGAAAGAAAGAAAGAAAGAAAGAAAGAAAGAAAGAAAGAAAGAAAGAAAGAAAGAAAGAAGGAAAAGAAAGAAAGAAATAAGGAAAAGAAAGAAAGAAGGAAAGAAAAAAAGAAATAAGGAAAAGAAAGAAAGAAAGAAGGAAAAGAAAGAAAGAAGGAAAAGAAATAAGGAAAGAAAGAAAGAAATAAGGAAAAGAAAGAAAGAAAGAAAGAAAGAAAGAAAGAAAGAAAGAAAGAAAGAAAGAAAGGGAAAAAACACTGAATGAAAGAAGGAAAGAAAGACAGACAGAAAACATTGACAGTGGCATTGCTTCTTTACAATGTAACAAGTTCCATATCTCATACCATTTTATAATAATCACTAAAGTTTGTCTCAGAAAAAAAAATGCTGATAAAACTGCATAAAAGTATAAAATTGCTGAAAAAAAAGAAAAAAAAAGTCTCCCTCTCAAATTGGAATGGTTAAATAGATTCATTCAGTCATTTTATTTTCGGCTTAGTCCCTTTATTAATTAGGGGTCGCCACAGCTGAATGAACTGCCAAACTACTCAGCATATGATTTATGCGGCGGATGCCCTTCCAGCTGCAACCCATCTCTGGGAAACACCCATTCACCCTCATTCACACATACACTACAGACAATTTAGCTTACCCAATTCACCTAAAACGCATGTGTTTGGGACTTGGGAGCACTCGGAGGAAACCCACGCCAACACAGGTAGAACATGCAAACTCTCTACAGAAATGCCAACTGACCCAGTCGAGGCTCAAACCAGCGACTTTCTTGCTGTGAGGCAACAGCACTACCTACTGCGCCACCATGCTGCCCAGCAAAAAAAAAAAAAAAAAAGTTATAAAAATAAATACATTTAAGGTATCCCTTGTGAAAAAGTACACTTTGATATACTGAATTAAACTAAAGTGTAATTGAATTTATTTTTCGATGAGGCTTATGTGTCATGTTTTTAAAAGCTTTATCCTGCATGGGATTTGACAATAGCGAAAAATAAAAGCAAATACAGCGTCTGGGTCAAAATTTGAGATTTTTATTTAATGCCAAAATCATCCGAATATTAATTAACAATCAAGTTCCATGAAGTTTCATTCATTCATTCATTCATTCATTCATTCATTCATTCATTCATTTTCCATCGGATTAGTCCCTTATTTTTCAGGGGTCACCACAGTGGAACGAAGCACCAACTATTCCAGCGTATGTTTAACACATTGGATGACCCTCCACCTGCAACCCAGTATTGGGAAACACCCATACACCACTCTTGCATTCACACACACACTCATACACCACAGCCAATTTAGTTCATCCAATTCACCTATAGCGCATGTGTTTGGACTGTGGGGGAAACCGGAGCACCCGGAGGAAACCCACGCCAACGCGGAGAGAACATGCAATCTCCACACAGAAATGCCAACTGAACCAGCTGAGACCAGTTTTAAACCATCAAAACATAATATGGATAATTGTAATTGTATTAATTAAAAGCAATTTTGCTTTTAAAAGAGTGTTCAATGACATTCACTATTTAAAGATATGAAGTATAAGTGCACATCCAACAACTCTCTGACAAATAAAAAATGCTTTTCTTACTTTCTTACTCCAAATGTCTACAAATTCTTAATCCAATTTCATTCAAAAAGCATTTTCCAGACAAGCAAAAAACATTGTCTTATTTTCAGAAACAATAATTAAAAATTAAGAGTTTTTTCTCTTAAAACAAATTAAATAATCTGCCAAATGAGTAAGTATAATAACCAAATTTCTAAGTGAAAACACAATTATCATACAAACCCCTTTGGCAGATTATTTTGCTTGTTTCAAGGAAAAAAAAACTCACTTAATTTCGACTTTTATTTTTGACAATATTTTCACTTATCTAGAAAACGCTTCAAGCATTTCAAGAATTAATTTTATTAGGAACAAGATTAAAAACTCTAAGAAAAGCACTTCTTGCGGTGTTAAACAGTCACAATTGTAAAGGAGCTCATACATAAAGCAAAGCCGATCAGTTAAAGGACAACGCACATGAAACCCACCTCCAACATGACAGCAGCAGCAGCATTTAATGAAGATCCAGTCACAGCAGGAGCACACACTCTTACCACCCCTCATGACCATTCACACACACACACGCATGTCTCAACACTGCGAGATCTTCCTGGATGACTGAGTAATTACACTCATTCAGCCTGACTTTACTTCCACAACAGAGAGAGAGAGAGAGAGAGAGAGAGAGAGAGAGAGATGTGGGTGGAGCTACAGAACTCTCTCTCATGTTTCACTTTCTGCCCAGACAAAGAGAGCAGTCAGTACGTTAGATGTGATAATGTGGATCCATAACAATGTGTCCAGCTGTAGTATGTAGGCATGCAAGACACACTACAAAAAAGCTTTTCTTAAGAGTTTTTGTCTTGTTTCTAGTCCAAATATCCAAAAAATAAAAAATATATAAAATAAAAAATAAATAAATAAATACTTATAGGTCTTGTGAAATTAAAATAAACCTTTTTTTTTGAGATGTTAGAATTAATCAAGCGGCAACCACCCGCTCTCCCTCAGGAAGCCAATACGGAAGTAGCTAAAACTGCAATTCATCCGAAATTCCACTAGTCCTGGCCGCTCCTGGCTCCAAAACAGAGCAAATTTCAATTGAGCCCACTGTTAGAATGGCCAACTTTACAGCAGAAACAAAGGTGTTTACAGCCTGGTACAAAAAAAGATTTTGGTTAATACAGCTAATATTACCCTTCATGACAACTGTGAGGGGGTGAATTTTGTTATAACTCATCCGTTTCCTTTATATTAAGTTATATTAAGTTTGCATAATTAAGGGGCGTGGCCACTTGAGTAACAGCTAGGTCTAGTTGGTCGCCGTCACGTCACCTCAGCTGAATCCTGCAGGTTAGCCACTGAACTCGGCATATTTATCGTATTTCTGTGTTGTTTTATGTGGCTTTACACAGTCAACTGCCTTTTGGACTTGTTTCCTACAATTATTAGATGGCATGGCATGCTGAGTGCACTTAATTGTGCTCACAAACCATTCACGTGGCCTCCATTTCCCATTTGAGTAAAGTTATATACTTATATACCATCTCTATACATGTATTTGTTTTTATTTAAGATCATTTATATTTATATTTAGAGCTGTAATGCACTCCAGAATCTGTCAGATTGATTAGCTGTAGGCTCTAGAACAGTCATCTGAAGCGTTGTCATACAGTGTTAAGCTGGATTTCATCAATAGTCTTACAGTAACTAACACAGACTATATCTGAAGTGTTTGGAAGTAATTCGCATTTTCCTTCTGTTGAAAAACGTCATAAGAACAATACTTAGTGGCTCAATGTATTACAGCAGTGTTTTTAAAAGTCTAAACACTTTATTGATATAGTGTACAACCAAGCACAAGTGGTCAGAACACAACCGAGTCACAGGTGATAAAGTATTAAGCGTTCTTCCAAAGTAAAGTGTGTCTGAACCAGGTCCAAGCTAAATGCCAGCAGGTGTCTGTAGCTCCGCTCACTCTCCGCCTCTTAGCCCTTGTTTGGTATCCTGCCGTGGGTGTGATGACGCGCGAACAAAATGGCGATGGTTGGCCGCACCTACTTGTGGCTTCTTTTTCGCTCTTCAGAAACCTATGGGTGACGTCACGGATACTACGTCCATATATTTTACAGTCTATGGTATCAATATGTCAAATGTAAGAATATCTATAAGTGCGCTCCAAAACAATGACACAGTTTGCATTTAAAAAACCCTGGTATATACATCCAAAGCTTGGCGTTTGTAACTTCTGCCTAGTAATGCACTCACACCTAACACGGGTGAAGCATTAAGTGAGAGTGATTTACATGTTAAGTCTTTTTAAAGATGCGATAGACATCTTGTGGCGAGTTGATGCTAATGCATGCAAATGATGCGATTCCAGCCAATGACATACTGTGAATTGAGCTTGCCTTAGTAGCGGCCATCATCCAATCAGGAGCTTGCTTTAGTATTGGTCGTTATCCAATCAAAAGCTTGCTTTAGTATCGGCCGTCATCTAATCAGAAGCTTAATTTAGTAACACCATTAACCAATCAGGAGCTTCCATTAGTAGCAGCTGTCATCCAAACAGGAGCTTGCTTTAGTAGTTCCATCGTCCAGTCAGTAGCTTGGTTTAACAGTGGTTGTCATCCAATCAGGAGCTTGAACTAGGAGCGCTGTTGTGGAAGTAAAGTCAGGCTGAATGAGTGTAATTACTCACCGTCATTTAGACAGAAGCTTGCTTTACTAGTGCCATCGTCCAGTCAGGAGCTTGCTTTAATAGCGTCTGTAATCCAATCAGGAGCTTGCTTTAATAGTGTCCGTAATCCAATCAGAAGCTTGCTTTAGTAGCAGCTGTCATCCAAACAAGATCTTGCTTTAGTGGCGGCCATCACCCAGTGAGGTGCTTGCTCTAGTAGCAGTTGTCATCCAATCAAGAGATTGCTTTAGTAGCATCGGCCATCCAATCAGGAGCTTGCTTTAGTGGCATGGGCCATCCAATCAGGAGCTTGCTTTAGTGGCATCCGTCATTCAAACAGGAGCTTGCTCTTGTAGCAGTCGTCATCCAATCAGAAGCTTGCTTTAGTAGCGTTCGTCATACAGTCAGGAGCTTGCTCTAGTAGCGATTGTCATCCAATTAGGAGATCATCATCCAATCAGGAAATTGCTTTAGTAGCATTCGTCATCCAATCAGGAGCTTGCTTTAGTAACGTTCATAATCCAATCAGGAGCTTGCTTTAGTAGCGTTCGTCATCCAGTCAGGAGCTTGCTCTAGTAGCGATCGTCATCCAATCAGGAAATAGCTCTAGTAGCGATCGTCATCCAATCAGGAGATTGCTTTAGTAGCATTCGTCATCCAATCAGGAGATTGCTTTAGTAGCATTCGTCATCCAATCAGGAGCTTGCTTTAGTAGCATTCGTCATCCAATCAGGAGCTTGCTTTAGTAGCATTCGTCATCCAATCAGGAGCTTGCTTTAGTAACGTTTATAATCCAATCAGGAGCTTGCTTTAGTAGCGTTCGTCATCCAGTCAGGAGCTTGCTCTAGTAGCGATCGTCATCCAATCAGGAGATTGCTTTAGTAGCATTCGTCATCCAATCAGGAGCTTGCTTTAGTAACGTTTATAATCCAATCAGGAGCTTGCTTTAGTAGTGTTCATCATCCAGTCAGGAGCTTGCTCTAGCAGTGATCGTCATCCAATCAGGAGCTTGCTCTTGTAGCAGTCGTCATCCAATCAGGAGATTGCTTTAGTAGCGGTTGTCATCCAATCAGGAGCTTGCTCTATTAACACTGTCATCCAGTCAGGAGCTTTCTTTGATAGCAGCAGTCTTTCAATCAGGAGCTTGCTTTAGTAGTGGTCATCATCCAATCAGGAGCTTGCTTCTGTAGCAGCAGTCATCTAGTCAAGATGCTTCTGAAGGATCTGATGGACCCAGAAACGGAGCTGACCCACAATTCCTTTCAAATCCCACAAAGCACAGCTACCTCTCATGAAAATCCATGTCAGCTGTTTTGCAATGAAATGGGAGTGATTTCAAGTCTGTTAAACTGAGTTTAACGCACAAATGAAGCAAGCAAACTCAAAATCTTCAAGCGCCTAATTATGCACGATTAGCGCAATTTACTTGTGCAAGGCACATCCAGTGTGAACGCCCCATAAATGGATCGACATTTTTTTTTATATCACCTATCACATATTTCAGCTTCTCATCAAATCTGACCAATCAAATGCTCTCTAGTATCTGACATGTCCCGCCCCTTTCAAGATGCTTCTCATTTGCTTTTCATTTTACATGCGCTTGATCAAACACTCTCACTGTCAGAGCTGTGATAAAAACCAAATGCTATTGGCCAATTTTTGAAGGGGAGGAGCTAATATAAGTTCTAAAGTTCCCATTTTTTTTTAGAAATTTGGACTTAAAAATAAGAAAAGCTCTCTTTTTTTTTTTTTTTTTTTTGCTGTGCACCACATGGGTCAGTGATCTCTCCCTCTCCCTCTCCCTCTCTCTCTCTCTCTCTTTCTCTCTCTCTCTCCGAAAGCACTTGAATAGGAAACTCAATGAAAAGGAAACATTCCCATGGAGATAACACTAGCTGAACTTCTGAACTACAGCAGAGAAGAAGAAAGGTTTACTGAGAGCTGAAGCTTATCTCAGAGTGAGTAGAGATTGTTGTGACAGCAGGTAACTCTGTTATCAGGAGACATATGTGTGTCATAGTATAGTACAGTATCTCTGGAATTAACATAACTGTACTGTACATACCTGTTTCTTAATAATGAACTGAGTGTGCCTAATGTACCACATGCATCTCTGATTTTCGGTGTGCATGA
Organism: Danio rerio; assembly: GCF_052040795.2. Lineage (NCBI taxonomy): Eukaryota > Metazoa > Chordata > Actinopteri > Cypriniformes > Danionidae > Danio > Danio rerio. The sequence continues at coordinate 4,580,043 of NC_141029.1, read as the reverse complement.
ATGTATAAATGTTTTTATTTACGATAGCATACAAACTGTATAGTGATGAGAAAAAGTGCTTGCCCCCATACTCATTCCCCTTAATTTCTCCAGCCACAGTCAGCTGATTACTGCCATAGCTGTTCACAATAATCATATAATTCATAGCAAAGAATAAGTGCTGTTATTTCTATCCAATCAAATTGCACACACACACACACATATACATATATATATATATATATATATATATATATATATATATATATATATATATATATATATATATATATATATATACAAACACACACACATATATATATATATATATATATATATATATATATATATATATATATATATATATATATATATATATATATTTTGACAGATTGACCTCAAGACACAAACTTTAGTGTGGAAGCACTAAAACTGTCCAAGAAGATGCAAAATCATTACATGTAGCAGCCGAGGTATGGTTTAAACTACTGCATGTCACTGGTGGGAAGATGAAGTATGTCTGCTTTACGATGACTTAAATCTGCAAATGACCTTAAACAATGACTCAATGCACTACAGAATGTTACGTTTTTAAACACATGCACAAACTGCATGTATTCTCTTAGTGGTGAATTGGTTTGCTGCACCAATTGCTGGATGCTTGCAGCTTGCTAGTCAAGTTTTAAAGTAATTAACATTAACATGTCACTTTTTAGTATATTAGTTTACACAGATTTCGAATTCACATGTAAACGCATAAACATTTTTTTTTGTTGGCTTATTGTAGGTGCATATAACTTATGTGTTCCCACATAAAATTAATCCTACATTTTAAATGTATAGTTCATGAATGGCAAATACGTAGATGAACTTGCATTAAAAATACCCTAAAAAATGGCACAGGTGTAAGCTAAATTTTTAATTTGCAGGATATAAGGTGGAGTACATTTCTCACTCCTTACTACTCTTGAGTACTTTTAGAGGAACTACTTTCCACTCATACTAAAAAAAGGAGTATTTGCAAAAGAAACTAAAGTTGAAGTCATAATTATTAGCCCCGTTTGATTTTTTTTTTTTAACAGAGCAAGGAAATTTTCACAGTATGTCTGATAATATTTTTTCTTCTGGAGAAAGTCTTATTTGTTTTATTTTGGCTAGAATAAAGGCAGTTATTAAGTTTTTAAACACAATTTTAAGGACAGAATTATTAGCCCCTTTAAGCTATTATTTTCAGTAGAACAAACCATCGTTACAATCAATATCGTTTTACAATAACTTGCCTAGTTACCCTAACCTGCCTAGTTAACCCAATTAACCTAGTCAAGCCATTAAATGTCACTTTAGGTCGTATAGAAGTGTCTTGAAAGATATTATGTATATTATATAATATGTTGAGAAATGTGTCTCTGTTAAACAGAAACTGCGGAAAAACAGAAGTCTAATAATTTAAGGAAGCTATTAATTCAGACTTCAACTGTACATGAGTGACCATAAACATTTCTGTTATTACTGTTCATTATTTTTGGCTACATGCAAATTTAAAAGAAAAATGACAATAGACCCTAGCCCTAACTCATTACTTCTGTACCCTTATTTAGTCTTAAATATACAACGTTATATAAATGATACTAATGTGTTTACCAATGGTTGTGTATAAGCTCAACGTTCAATAAAACACAAAGATATGTGACTACCATATATAGATTTTTTGTTACTGCATAGGAACCTGCTGCAGTATCTTATACAGTTAAAGGCTTATTTTGGGGGTTTTACCCAAACCACCTTCATTTACACTCACATTCAAATCCCGTTTGTGTCCAAGAATTCAAATTATACCAATGACAACTTTGTCTTCCACTATAGACAAAATAAGCACCTTTGTCAAACCTCAGGAACAATAGTTTAGTAGTACTTTAAAGTATTTGCGTGAACATCTAAGTAAAAAGGGCATACAGAGAGCATACACTTAACAAAAAAAAACTATATTTGTTTACTAAGAGGATCTGAACATCATGTCATCAGCACACTGAGACAAACATACTAAAGCAGTGAGGAATATCAAGAGCTTTTGGGAGTTTGTACCCTTTATAGTTGACGGAAGAAAAAATAATATGAGAATGACTTGAATTATGGTGCCCTCTAGGGAACACAAACTGTAATCTCAACATGGTCACAGTGTACTATAGGCCTGTCCCAATAATACAATAACACAAATATTTGACCATTTGATTTGTTTCTGGTGTTTTTAAATGTTTTAGTATAAACCTCTGTGAATTGAATGATGTTCATTTTATATCAAGATTTTAAAAAATCCTTCAACTAATAGAATAATGTTAGATTTATTTTGTTAGAAGGTGAGCAAAGTTAACTATACAAAACTTACATAAGAGTTTTTTTTTGTCTAGTTTCTAGTTCAAATGTCTATGTATTATTAAATCAAGAAGCATTTTTTTTGGCAAGTAAAAAAAAAATCTTGTTTTGAGAAATAATAGGGCAACATAAAGTGAGTTTTTCCCTTAAATCTGCCAATATATACACAGTTGAGGTAAGAGTTTTTAGCCACC